>NC_053391.1:691352174-691632174 GCF_905171765.1 Bufo bufo
TCCAACTTTAGTAGTTTTCATGCAGAGACAATATTGGAATCGCAGTTCCTTGGCATACAGTCGATTTTGCAATACGGTTGATGCAGGCAATTACGGATTTAGCAAGGTGATTACAGAGTGTTGAACACAGGACTTGCAGTACAGGAGCTTGCACTCTATTTCTGTCTGATCCTGGAATATAGCAATTCTTCACCAAGGCCCAATAACCTAGTTCTGGCTTTATATCCTTGGCTATAGCTTTAGAAAGTACCTCCTCTGTTATTTTTAGTACCTCTTGCTTCTCTGCACTTTGCCTCGGTCTCTCTCAGCTGCTTCCTCAGGCTCTTTAGCTAAGATATTCCTGTTTCTGCATATGGGAATTCAGGAGGGAATCTTCTCCTGGACAGCAGGCTTCAGGCCTGGACTTGTCTCTGACATTGTCTAATCTCCAACTGTAGATTACAGACACTAGACTCCGTCCTCCTTTTCCCTTCCCTGACTGGGCCTTATATAGACTAGGGCTCCCTAGCTCCCTCTAGTGACTAGAAGCTGAAATGACACCCCTAGCAGGCCTGTACATGCAAGTGTCACAGCAACAGGGAAACACATAGCATTGCATTACATGACATTTTATAAAACTGACATATACCAACTTCTCCATAACTAAGGAGGGACGACAGCACACCAAGTGACACTTTAGTAGTGACGGGTATTACAGTCCCCGTACACTACATACCCCACTGCTTTAAGATGAGTACGACCTCGTACTCCATCATGGGTCGCCCAACTGGAACCTCTACCTGAAATAGAAAATAGAGACATGCAGGCATACATACATGTAATTCATCTGCATTTACATTTACATCAGGTCCAATTGGCAAAGATGAAGGGTAGTGACAAGGGGCGTCGTTCTCTTCTCTCAGGATAATGAATGGAACGGGGGCGCTGACCTGGGACAGCGTAACATTATAACCAGGATAGTCCATGACAATGAATAAGTCCATGATAGAACAGCAAAATAGATAAAACAGTATAAAAGTTCTTGGAGGCTCAAAGAACAAACATGAGTCCGTACCCAGGTTATTTTTCTATTAAATCACAGAGGCTCTCATGCGGTGGAGTCCATCTCTGGGCACATTTCCTTTAAAAGAGCAAAAATCTCAGAGGCTCAGGTTCTTTTGAGTCTGTCTCCGGGCACGGTTCCTTAGTATGAAGTTGCACAATAAAAGGACAGCAAAGACAAGTGCTGTTAAGACCCCTGATCAACCTGAAAAGGGGGTGAAGGGTAAAAGGTGCAACTAAGGGAACAGGCACAACTTGGCGTGGGGTAGCAAAAGCAGGCAGGAGGTCCTGGAAACAAACGTGGCCTTGCTGACTTTGTGATTTCAGTGGTCAACACCTACCACTGAGCCGTGGACAAACTGGCAGCCGCAACAAAGGACCAGAAACATAGGACTCCTGTCCTGGAAGGGTTAACATCAAACTTCTGCAGTGAAATAAATCAAAGGCCTAGCAGGCTGATTCACAGTGGCATATCATAACCACTTGGCTCTGCTGGCAAGTACGGCCTGTAGTAGTCCTCTACAGGAGGATGGGCCCACATAACTGTATTGGGGGGCAGCTGTAGGGTGAAGGGGCCCCTAATAGGTATGGGCCCCATGGGCCTAGGGGTAAACCCTTGGGTGGACCGTACCGGTCCCGGCATAAGGATTGTGGGATGGAATGGCGTGGTTACCGCCGCCTCAAGCGGTCCGGTGGGCTCGGCGCGGCTATTCACAGCAACTGGGGGTCTCCTTTGGGGCACTGACGGATCGGTGGCAGCAGAAGGTGGTCTACGGATGGTGACAGGCACCCTTACCTCGTCCTTCTTTGGCGGAGTCTGGATCCTAGCGGTCGCGATCTTGCGCAGCTCCCGCAACTTCTCCTCCAGCCGGACAATCTGCTCACTGATGCTCTCTGTGTCGGAGTCGCTGTCATCTGCTGGCGCCGCCGGCGCAGGTACAGTCACCGATGGCGCGGACTCGGCCTCTGCAGGTTCTGGCGATGCGTCTGGTCTCTGACCCCTCCGGATGTTCTCCAAGGTAGCATGAAGTCCTTTCAAGTTTTCCATATCTTGTATGGTCTTCTCCCGACGAGGCAGCTCGGGGGAAGGATAGGGACTCACCCATTTCTCCAACACGGTTGGCTGCCAGAAGACGTTAGGCCCAATGAAGGAGCTCCGCTCCTGAAAGGCGTGATGGGCCGGCTCTGGAGAGCGTTCAGGTTCCCGCTCGCAGCCAGAGTAGTCTTCTCCTTCTTCTGCCTCCCAGTCCTCAGGTGCTCGTTTGGGACGGGTCACGGCAGTGGCATAAGGGCCTCGCAGGCTCTCGGCAGGGGTGTACTCCACTTCCTCTCCCTCACGGAGGCTGTGCTGATAAGAAGGGAGGTAGTCTCTTTTGACAGACCTTCGATTCACATAGAGGTCTCTGCCAGTTAGATAGTCCTGGATGAACCCGTAGCCACGGGTTTTGTCGAATGACAGCACCACTCCCTTTCTCCTTTCCAGGCGGGGTTGGGTGTTAACATGCTTTTCATGGATTGTTTTAGTCAATTCTTCATAAACGATTTTGGTCTTCGTATTCCGCTTTATAGCGGCCTCCCGGATCTCCGCCATAAGTGATGACCACTTGAACGAGGGCTGAAAAAAGTCTCTCCACGAGCCATAGTAGGGCTCTGGTTCTTTCTCCCTTGGGCGGCAGGCGGGTGTCTCCGGTCCCGGAGAGTAGGCCGGTGGAGCCTCCTCTGGCTCTACACCAACATCAGGCACTTGCGGTATTTTTGGCGTAGACATTGAAGCACAATGATGCTCACTTTCCAACATGCTCGATCCTTCTGAGGAGAGCGATAGGGTCGCGTCAATTACAGCAGCCAGCTCCTCCCACTGCACTGGGAGGCCGCCCCCCAGGTATTCCAGTATATGGAAGGCGGTATCCATGCTGGCAGACATGCAAATGTCCTGATAAGCAGTGGCGCCTGACCTTGAACTCCTTCCCGCTCTTTTCTCGGAAAGGCGCCAATTTTTCCCGCCTTTTCGGGATGAAGGTGACGCAGCAGTGAATTCAGCAAGCCCAGCAGCCATCTTTGGGTATAAACGCTGTCTATTCACTGACAGCAAGCAGGATTGTAAAAAGTCCACAAAACCACACTCCAATGTGGCGATTTTCTTCCTCTTAGTAGCGCAACACTGTACAGCGCTTTTTGGAGGTTTTAGGCACACTTTGGGTAGGATTTTCAGTCCACAAAGTCCACTTTAAATAAACAGGTAATTTGTCACTTTGGTCACAGGGCAACTGTATAAGGCACAAAGTTCACGCTTCTTGCACTATAAAGCGTGCATATCCTGTTCGTGACGCCAAAAGAGAGGTGCAGCGTACTCAAGTTGTGTGTAATAGAGTTTCTGGGTGAAGTAGTGCAATGACACTAACCTGAGACGGCTGACTCTCTGCATAGGCAGGTGATGGTAAGAAATTGTTCGTGACGCCAGTGCCAATTAAACGGTGGCACGCCGTTTGCGGATAGCAGGAATAAATTGAGGAACACGTGGTATTAAAACAGAACTCCAACTTTAGTAGTTTTCATGCAGACAATATTGGAATCGCAGTTCCTTGGCATACAGTCGATTTTGCAATACGGTTGATGCAGGCAATTACGGATTTAGCAAGGTGATTACAGAGTGTTGAACACAGGACTTGCAGTACAGGAGCTTGCACTCTATTTCTGTCTGATCCTGGAATATAGCAATTCTTCACCAAGGCCCAATAACCTAGTTCTGGCTTTATATCCTTGGCTATAGCTTTAGAAAGTACCTCCTCTGTTATTTTTAGTACCTCTTGCTTCTCTGCACTTTGCCTCGGTCTCTCTCAGCTGCTTCCTCAGGCTCTTTAGCTAAGATATTCCTGTTTCTGCATATGGGAATTCAGGAGGGAATCTTCTCCTGGACAGCAGGCTTCAGGCCTGGACTTGTCTCTGATATTGTCTAATCTCCAACTGTAGATTACAGACACTAGACTCCGTCCTCCTTTTCCCTTCCCTGACTGGGCCTTATATAGACTAGGGCTCCCTCTAGTGACTAGAAGCTGGAATGACACCCCTAGCAGGCCTGTACATGCAAGTGTCACAGCAACAGGGAAACACATAGCATTGCATTACATGACATTTTATAAAACTGACATATACCAACTTCTCCATAACTAAGGAGGGACGACAGCACACCAAGTGACACTTTGGTAGTGACGGGTATTACAGTCCCCGTACACTACATGTGGACCGCGCCGCCATCCTCCATTGTACGCATTTTTTGCTGGGGATAGTCGTTTGCTGCGGTCCACATGCGGTGGGGCTGCTCCCCCAATGTAAAACACGCTACAGTGTTAGGGGTTGAGCAGCTCCTCCAGTATTGCCACTATATTTCTGTGTTTTTGTCTTGTTTTATATGTAGTGTATGTGTCGTTACCTGGCATTCAAACACTCTTTTGCACCTGGTGACCTCCATCACAGGGTCTGATATGGGCGTGGCTTGCAGTCTTGGCTTTGTTCACATTGCACTAATTGTCCTGCTAGGCGTTTGTGTGGAAGCCTGGCTGCGAGCTGGATTACATCGCCTTCAGACCGTGTTCACACCATAGGTAGCGTAGTGGTAGGACCCTTTGCCATGCTGAGTGACCGTGACGTGGTGCAATGATGGGCTCCGATATTTTCCTGACAGGAATATATTGGCGAAAGTCTCAGCTTTTAATATCTGCATTTATGACTAGCCAGTATAGTCAGTGGCATATCCGTTTGGTGCATTTTTTCTGTGATTTATATGATTGTATTTACATCCGCACAATGCTCCGTTTTGTGTAGGATGCTCTTGTGGTGCATGTGGACCGCGCCGACATCCTCCACCGTATGCATTTTTTGCTGGGGATAGTCGTTTGCTGTGGTCCACATGCGGTGGGGCTGCTCCCCCAATGTAAAACACGCTACAGTGTTAGGGGTTGAGCCGCTCCTCCAGTATTGCCACTATATTTCTGTGTTTTTGTCTGGTGCTGTAAGAGGGAGAAACAGTCACCATTGTCTGAATAATGTATACTTGCATAATGATTCATTAGAACGGTCATTCTGCTCTTTAACCACTAGAGGCCGCTGTTTCCCCACACAGCTAACAACCTGGAAGTACTTGAATATGCATGAGAGGTGGGGTTAGCAAGCTGAAGAAGAAACAGGAAGGATCTCGGCAGACATCTTGTATAATGACACAGAGAGGCGGCTGGAGAACAGCATCGGGTTGCATCCAGGCGTCAGTGTGTCCTGGAGTGGCCAGAGTTGCAGCTGAATGTGACTGATCACTGTCCTGTATCCAGATATCATCCAGAAAAGAGAGGATTGTTTCCTGGAAGGCTGATAGAGCTGTGGAACAGATCTACATACCCTGCATGGTCTCCTGTTTACTGGAGAGACTTGTAGTTCGGTTTAAAAGCAACATCGGATAAAGATCAGACCCAGGTCAGTAAGAGTGTGCACGCACCCAATTACAGATTGGCACCTAGAGACTGAGAATAGGCCTGTAGTTAGATAGTTAGGGGTTCCTGTTTTACATCAGGCCAAAAGTGTTGCCACATTTACTCCAAGGAATCCATTGCTTAAAGGGACATTGCGCAATTGAAAGCGGACATATTTTTCACAAATTCAATCCACCTTAGTGCTTCTTTCAGGAATGTTGTAGAGCTGATAAGATTGTAAGCTGCTGCATTGCACCGCAGGCGAAATGGTATCTTGCAACGCACACAATTGTTGCTGTTCCTAGGGTAATAATAGATACGGCAAGGCAGTGTTGATTGCGCCTGTCAGCAGGTAAATTATCGCAAGTGTTTTCCCAGCTACCATTGGAGGGCACCGTGCTGTGCAAAGCAGGGGTCTCGGCCTCCAGCTGAGTGTATGTAACTTTATTTTCTGTTCACTGCATTTGGGGTTGTGTTTGATATCCCGTTATTGTAAAAAGTCTGTTTTACAAAAGCTGGTGTCAGTGTCGCTTTCATCGTTCGTGACTTCGCTGTATCCTGGGAAGCACACCCCGGTACATGGCTTACAGTGCTGTCACTGCCATCCCATTTAGTAGAGTCTGCTGCTGGAAGACACCTAGCCGCCATATCTCCCAAAAAGCCTACCCTACCTTATAAACTCGTGGCGAAGACATGGGCTGTTCCTTGCAATTGTCTCTTTGTGGCAAGGTGCACACCATCATGTCTTTCATGGCCAACTGCAGCACCCCAGCAACAAGGCCAAGTCTTTTTGACACTTCCACGTTTGTTTGGGTCTGGATCCCACAGCAGGCACTTCTGGCACTCTCTGCCTCCACCACCCCCTCCTCCATGGACATGCTCTCATACCAAACAGCAGAAGGAAACTGTGTGCTCCCACTCCTTCCTATCACGTGTCGAGTCAAACGTTGCCACGTCGTGTTAGAGCTGATTGGCCTTGACGAGAGTAGCCACACCAGCAAGCAGTTGCTCAAGTACATCAAGCAGCAAACATCCCGCTGGATGTCACTCCACCATCTCCAACTACGAAAGGTGGTCAGCAACAATGCTCACAACATTGTGGCCACCCTGAACCTGGGCGAAATAACACATACATCCTGCACGGCGCACGTGATAAACCTAGTTGTGCAATGCTTTTTAAATATGTACACTGGTTTGCCAAAGGTGTTTGCAATGTCCAGGAAACTGTCTTTGGGACCCACAAATAAATTAGAGGGTTGTGTACCAATTTCCAGGGCAATTGGAGTAACTTTGGTTTGACCCAAATCGATTCAGGTCCCAAAAAAACTTTTTGAAAAATTTGGTGAACCTGAAACCAAATCTCGAAAGGTTCGCTTATCTCTAGTCTGAAAAAAATCTGGGATCTGGTCTGATGTGTATAATGATTGTGGGGTTTGGTCTAAGGTCTGGAATAATTTTGGGCCCTTTTCCGATGTCTTAATTAAATTAGGCGTCTGCAAATTGTAATTGGAAATCTGGCCAAAGTTGTACCATCTAAGGCTAGCGTTACTCACTCAGGACAGGACAGCATACATGGGTCCTGTAAGTGTCATTGGGTCAAGACTGGCATTTCATATTTAGGCCAATTATATTTGTTTTCAACCAATATAACAGCTGCAACAATTGGAAGAAAAGTTGAGATGAGATTTCCTAGAACTTTAGTAAATAAATTAGGACTGGTGAAGAGAAATACAAAACTGAATAATGCAGCACGATATACACTGCTCAAAAAAATAAAGGGAACACAAAAATAACACATCCTAGATCTGAATTAATTAAATATTCTTCTGAAATACTTTGTTCTTTACATAGTTGAATGTGCTGACAACAAAATCACACAAAAATAAATAAATGGAAATCAAATTTTTTAACCCATGGAGGTCTGGATTTGGAGTCACACTCAAAATTAAAGTGGAAAAACACACTACAGGCTGATCCAACTTTGATGTAATGTCCTTAAAACAAGTCAAAATGAGTCTCAGTAGTGTGTGTGGCCTCCACGTGCCTGTATGACCTCCCTACAACGCCTGTGCATGCTCTTGATGAGGTGGCGGACGGTCTCCTGAGGGATCTCCTCCCAGACCTGGACTAAAGCATCTGCCAACTCCTGGACAGTCTGTGGTGCAACGTGACGTTGGTGGATAGAGTGAGACATGATGTCCCAGATGTGCTCAATTGGATTCAGGTCTAGGGAACGGGCGGAACAGTCCATAGCATCAATGCCTTCGTCTTGCAGGAACTGCTGACACACTCCAGCCACATGAGGTCTAGCATTGTCTTGCATTAGGAGGAACCCAGGGCCAACCGCACCAGCATATGGTCTCACAAGGGGTCTGAGGATCTCATCTCGGTACCTAATGGCAGTCAGGCTACCTTTGGCGAGCACATGGAGGGCTGTGCGGCCCTCCAAAGAAATGCCACCCCACACAATTACTGACCCAATGACAAACCGGTCATGCTGGAGGATGTTGCAGGCAGCAGAACGTTCTCCACGGTGTCTCCAGACTCTGTCACATCTGTCACATGTGCTCAGTGTGAACCTGCTTTCATCTGTGAAGAGCACAGGGCGCCAGTGGCGAATTTGCCAATCTTGGTGTTCTCTGGCAAATGCCAAACGTCCTGCACGGTGTTGGGCTGTAAGCACAACCCCCACCTGTGGACATCGGGCCCTCATATCACCCTCATGGAGTCTGTTTCTGACCGTTTGAGCAGACACATGCACATTTGTGGCCTGCTGGAGGTCATTTTGCAGGGCTCTGGCAGTTATCCTCCTTTTCCTCCTTGCACAAAGGCGGAGGTAGCGGTCCTGCTGCTGGGTTGTTGCCCTCCTACGGTCGCCTCCACATCTCCTGATGTACTGGCCTGTCTCCTGGTAGCGCCTCCATGCTCTGGACACTACGCTGACAGACACAGCAAACCTTCTTGCCACAGCTCGCATTGATGTGCCATCCTGGATAAGCTGCACTACCTGAGCCACTTGTGTGGGTTGTAGACTCCGTCTCATGCTAGCACTAGAGTGAAAGCACCGCCAGCATTCAAAAGTGACCAAAACATCAGCCAGGAAGCATAGGAACTGAGAAGTGTCTGTGGTCACCACCTGCAGAACCACTCCTTTATTGGGGGTGTCTTGCTAATTGCCTATAATTTCCACCTGTTGTCTATCCCATTTGCACAACAGCATGTGAAATTGATTGTCACTCAGTGTTGCTTCCTAAGTGGACAGTTTGATTTCACAGAAGTGTGATTGACTTGGAGTTGCATTGTGTTGTTTAAGTGTTCCCTTTATTTTTTTGAGCAGTGTATATTATATCCCCAAACCCACAGTGGAGCCAGTCCAGAAATCTGCAGAACGACTTGAAAGATTGATTCCCATTATTAACTCTCCTCTCCTTTCTTCCCTGAGGATCTTCCTTCCAGCATGATATACTGTATCGGAGGCCGTTCCTCTGTGATTCCCTCACTTCTGCTTTTCTATTGATTGTAATGTTCACCTTCAAAGCTTTTTTTTACCACAAAACAGCATCAGGCGCCACATAAATCTTCTAAGCCGTTTGGTTTAAGGATCTCGGACGTTCTGCTCTTGCCCCACGCGGTAATTAGGCTTAGGACTGTGGCAGGGGCGGACTGAGAACCCTCAGGGCCCCCGGGCAAAATAGGCTCTGTCTGGCTCTGGGCCTGTCTGGCTCTGGGGCTGGCTATAATTAAAAATATAAATACCTAAATAACAATAAAATATAAACATCATGGGTATCACCCCGACTGAAAATGCCCATACTATTAAAATAGAACAAAAAAATTGGAACTTGGTCTAGGGTCTTCACTCACAGAGGTCAGCAGGGAGACCATGACCGGTCTGTGGGCTATATAGTCCCATCTACAGCAAGTCATGATGCCTTGTGTTCTTCTTAGGCCACGGCCACCTAAGAACACACATCACAAGGCAATAAGACATCATGACTTGCTGTATGGGGCTGTATAGCCCACAGACCGGTCATGGTCTCCCTGCTGACCTCTGTCCACAGCAAAAAGCCCCTCCAATGACCTAAGTTGGCCCATAACCAACATTAACTTTGTTTTTCTTTTAAGCAATTTACGCTGCCTGCCTACAGTAGCTTGTGCCAGAATGGAACTTGGTCTAGTGGGTCTTCACTAGTCACCAAGTCCATACACATCAATCGGCCATGGCACACCATTCACCCCTTCCCCCCCGGCCGACCCTTCCTGGCTGCCTGGCCCCATTCCCATGTCACATACAGTGACATACTCAGAGTACAGATATTTACATTGTCCCCCCGGCCCTCCCTCCAGGCTCCATCATGTCAGTGTCATGGTCACACAAACTAGCGCCAGAGCAGAGGCACTCAGGATTAGCAATAGCACGGCATCACCCCCCCCCCCCCCATAAAAAAATGTAAACACATCATTGATGCTGTGCAGTGCTAATCCTGAGCGCCTCTGCTCTGGCGCTAGTCAGTGTGTGCGCTAGGCTAGCTAGCCTAGAGCTTTGCGCTCAGATGGCCCCTGGGCGCTCATCTCATCATTTAGAATTAATTTTAAATCATTAAAATGATCATATTAATTATTATAAAATAACATTCAAAAATAGAAATTCTATTGGGACCTACCCTAAGTAACAAGTCCTGACCAAGTCTGCCGAGTGCTGTTGTCTCCTGAGCTGCTGCTGGCTGCCGTCTCTGCCAGAGTGCCAGTGACAGTGTGCGTCTGTCACCTGTCAGATGGTCTAACTCTGCTGAATTTATATGACTGACTACTGAATGGATCAGGTCTGATTCTGATCTAATGTGATAATTCTCACACAGCCAGCAGCCGCGGCCCACGCCCGAATTAATTGATTCAGAATTATCAGATTAGATCAGATAATTCATTAAGTCACAGTGACCTTAATGAATCATCTGATCTAATCTGATAATTCTGATTCAATTAATTCGGGCGTGGGCCGCGGCTGCTGGCTGTGTGTGTCTACTCATCAGGGACTCCCGAGTCACGCCCCCTGTGCAGAGGCAGCCTGAGCGGCGCGCTGAGCGCCAATGAATGAATCTCAGACAGACTCTGCCTCAGACGCACACGCAGGCTGGGGGGGAGGGCGGAAGGTAGCCCTGACTGTTGTCCTGACTAAGTGACGTGACGTCTACGATGAGCGCCGGAGCGCGGCGGGTTCAAGTAGGTGACAGTGACAGGTCATCACAGGTCACACTCACAGGTGAAAAAAAAAAAAAAAGGCATTCATTTTTTCCCTTCCCTGCTGGGCCCTCGGACCACGTCCGAAGTGCCCGACCGCTCAGTCCGCCCCTGGACTGTGGACCCTCTGGCCAATTTTTTCAAGTTAGCAGACAGTTCATAAAATATAACATAAAACATTAAGACATAAATTGGATTCATAAGACTTTAGGAGAAAGGGGAGATTGTGGACTCCAGAAGTTAAAGGTAGGAGGATCACATGCAACCCTTGGGACCTGGACCTCAGACTTAAATGCAAGTGGCCCTGTTCACTGACGTCTATGAAGACCACCTTTACACTTCTTGTCTGAGAGGATCACCGACAAGGAGGGTGGTAGAGGCTCCCAGGCTTCTATCCCATGTGGTCTACATATAGCCTGCAGTGTATACTGTCTATGGCCTACCAGCTTGATACCTTGAATCTTCAAGAGTCCTTGATCATGCTCCAGGGCTGCATCGACAATAAGTTGTCTGGGACATCCCAAAAAAGGACCTGTAACTAAGATTTCCCAACATTCCTTTAAAGATGGCTGCCTTAATACAAGCGCTCTCTCCACTACCCTCGGGGGGACACAGAGTTTGGATGGACACAGCTCTTAGATACAGTATATAATGCGAAATACCAGCTCACTATGTCTGCGGTTGGAATGTATCCGCGTGCTCGGTGTCCTGGTTTTTCAACCTCCTTGTTCAGGTACATAGAGAATGGGTAAATTTAGACTCCAGCACTCACTTTTTTTCGAAGTATCAAGTTCTCCATTTTTATTCAATAGTTGCACACGGACAGTACAGGGCTCAAGATCTCTCTTGGTACAGGCTGTTTGACGCGTTTCGAAAAGTCTTATTCGTAAACAGTGGAGTGCATTTGGCGCTCTCAGGTTTAAATAGGAACTCAAGTGTGTTTGATTGACACTGTGGTTACTCCCACCTGTGACTATGCACTGGGTGGAGAAAGGAAATTGCATGGGGCAGTCATAGTTACTCCCCTTTGCACAACACTTGTTTCAAATTGTTGTCACCTGGAGCATCAAAGTCATTCCAATCAAATGTCTGACATACATAGAGTTGCATAACATTTCATTAAAAACAAGGTTGTTTCAGTATGTACAGATATCTCTTCCTGCATATTAAAATTGCATAGCATAGACACTACAGCTTATTCAAAATAAAACAGAAAAAAAGAGACAGATAGACAAAGAAAAGAAAAACTCTGCTAGGAAATTCAATGCATTAGGTAGGGATCCATTCACATTATATGTGCGTTATTTCTTAATTACTATTTCTAGAAAAATTATTGAGAAGCATGCTCATGGTTATATACATTGGTGTGGTTCATGCACAATATAAGCGCAAACGGAAAAAAGAAGAAAAACAAAAAAAAGAAGAAAAGCAAAAGAAGGGCATAAATATGTTGATCCAATTGTCACCATAAATAATTAATAAAAGTGCATGATCTCCCTTCTTAAGTTAAGGCCTTTTGGATATCTTGTCTCCAATTTAAATATCCAATAGGCCTCTCTCAGATTGACTTGATGTTTTGTGTCTCCTCCTCTGGTGGATGTTTTTACTTGTTCTATGGCATATGTTTTAAAGTATTTGGGGCTGCGGTTATGTCTGTCAATGAAGTGTCTGGCAGCGTTTGATATGTTGGTATAAGAGACATTATCTATGTAATTGAGGTGTTCTAAAATACGGTTTTTAAATTTCCTTATGGTGCATCCTATGTACATTTTGTTGCAGTATTCACAGAGGATCACATAGACTACTGCTTTTGTATTGCAATTAATGTAGGACTTTATATTGTAAGTCTGTGTCTGATCTGCATTACAAAAGGTTTTTGTATTTTGTACATAGTTGCAAGTTCGGCAGCGCTGACTGCCGCAACGTGTAAAGCCCTTGTATGTCAGCCATGTGTCTATTTGTGGACAAGATTCACGTATAAACATGGACGGGGACAAGGAGTTTCCTATTGTTTGTGGTCTTTTGGATACAATCCTGCAACCCTCTTTAAGTACCGTATTAAGTATATTGTCCTCATGTAGAACTGGGAGATATTTTTTAACAATGTTGCGGATTAAATTATATTGGCGACTATATGTCAGTACTAGAGTCGGTTGTATTTTTTTATTTTCATTTTTGTTATTTTCATTTTGCTCCTCTTTTGTACCTTTTATTTCCATAACATTGTTGTTTGTTCTTGCAGTATAATCTACTTGTTTTTGTGTCCTTTCATTTTTGCATTTATTTTTGCCGGGTTTTCCATTAGTTGTATTAATATTTTTATTTTTCTTATTTTTGTTTTTGAAAAGCAATGATTCCCTACAGTTGTTTTTGGCTATTTGTAATCCTCTTGAAATCATCCACTCGGGATATTTTCTTTCCAAGAGGTGCCTCCATATTATTTGGCATTCACGTTTGAAAGCCTCCAGTGTATTACAGTTTCTCCTAGCCCGTATAAATTCTCCCACTGGGATAGATTTAATAGTATGGTGGCAGTGATGACTGTCCGCCCTTAGAATTGTATTCCCCGCAATTTCTTTGTGGTAAGTTTCTGTCTGGATGACTTTAAAAACCGTATTTTAGAACACCTCAATGACATAGATAATGTCTCTTATACCAACATATCAAACGCTGCCAGACACTTCATTGACAGACATAACCGCAGCCCCAAATACTTTAAAACATATGCCATAGAACAAGTAAAAACATCCACCAGAGGAGGAGACACAAAACATCAAGTCAATCTGAGAGAGGCCTATTGGATATTTAAATTGGAGACAAGATATCCAAAAGGCCTTAACTTAAGAAGGGAGATCATGCACTTTTCTTAATTATTTATGGTGACAATTGGATCAACATATTTATGCCCTTCTTTTGCTTTTCTTCTTTTTTTTGTTTTTCTTCTTTTTTCCGTTTGCGCTTATATTGTGCATGAACCACACCAATGTATATAACCATGAGCACGCTTCTCAATAATTTTTCTAGAAATAGTAATTAAGAAATAACGCACATATAATGTGAATGGATCCCTACCTAATGCATTGAATTTCCTAGCAGAGTTTTTCTTTTCTTTGTCTATCTGTCTCTTTTTTTCTGTTTTATTTTGAATAAGCTGTAGTGTCTATGCTATGCAATTTTAATATGCAGGAAGAGATATCTGTACATAATGAAACAACCTTGTTTTTAATGAAATGTTATGCAACTCTATGTATGTCAGACATTTGATTGGAATGACTTTGATGCTCCAGGTGACAACAATTTGAAACAAGTGTTGTGCAAAGGGGAGTAACTATGACTGCCCCATGCAATTTCCTTTCTCCACCCAGTGCATAGTCACAGGTGGGAGTAACCACAGTGTCAATCAAACACACTTGAGTTCCTATTTAAACCTGAGAGCGCCAAATGCACTCCACTGTTTACGAATAAGACTTTTCGAAACGCGTCAAACAGCCTGTACCAAGAGAGATCTTGAGCCCTGTACTGTCCGTGTGCAACTATTGAATAAAAATGGAGAACTTGATACTTCGAAAAAAAGTGAGTGCTGGAGTCTAAATTTACCCATTCTCTTAGATACAGTACTCTGCGTGAGGAATTAAGAAGAAAATCACAAAAAGTCACCCTCGTGGATTTCTCAATTATAATGACTTGTACAAGGAATCTCTGGCATTAAACACTGGTGGCTCATTCTTCAGCCAGCATAAGAGACCATAATCAATTAATTATATTTACAGTTGGGACTTGATTAATTTTAGAGGTCCAGTCTGGAGTCTGTATTAAATTATGGGGCCGGAGATCGGAATTTTTTGGTGAGTTCTGATGTCCATGGTCTAAAATAATTTAGGGGTCTCGCCCTGGGTCTGAAATACTGTAATTTACACATCTGATCTGGGGTCTGAATAAGGAGCTGGTCTGATTAACTTGGGGCCTAGTCTGGAGTCTGAATTAATTTGAATTAATTGTGGGTTTTAATATCTGGGGTCTAAATTCATTTGGGGGTCTGGTCTGGCGTCTGAATTACTACAATTAATGGATCTGATATGGGGGTTTCATTAAGTGTTTGTCCTGATCAACTTAGGATTCTGGTATGAGGTATGGGTCTTGTCCGATTTAGTTTTAGTGCTCTGGTTTGGGGTGTAAAATCATTTTAGGGCCTGCAAACTGAATTATTATGAACATTCATGTCTGGGGTTTGAATTTTTTTCCGACCTGAGATCTGAACTAATTGTAGTTTCTGATATCTGGGGATTGAATTTATTTAGGGGTCTGGTCTGGACTCTGAACTGTAATTTTTGGGTCTGGTGTGGGAGTCTCTTCAAGGGTCTGGTCTGATTAATTTAGAATTATGGTCTGTGGTCTCATTCATTTTGGGACCTAAGATCTGAACTAATTGTGGATTCTAATGCCTGGGTCTGAATTAATTTAGGGGTTTCATCCTGGGTCTTCATTACTGTAACTTTTGGGTCTTTTGTGGGGGTCTCATTAAGAGTTTGGTCTGATTAATTTAGGATTCTGGTCTGTGGTCTAAATACATTTTGGATCCTGAGGTCTGACTTAAGTGTGGGCTCTGATGTCTGGGGTCTGAGTAAATTTATGGGTCTGAATTACTGTAATGTATTGACCTACTGTAGTCTGGAGGTCTCATTAAAATGTTAATTTTGATTTGTGTACTTTTACTCCTTGTATACTAATAAAGTTGTTAAAAAAAAGAAAAAAGGGCATTTGTCAGCAGTTTTGTTCCTATGACACTGGTTGACCTGTTAAATGTGCTCTTGGCAGCTGAAGGCATCTGTGTTGGTCCCATGTGTAGTGTCCCACTAGGTGAATGTGGGCACTACACAAGGGTCAATTGGACCACGTTGTCCTCCACCTCCTGTGGAACAGTGGCATTGTATTTCACAGTACATTTTAATGCATTTTAATGTGTATCTTTCCCTGTGATATGTGCAGCAGGTAGGGATGAGCGAACCCGAACTGTATAGTTCGGGTTCGTACCGAATTTTGGGGTGTCCGTGACACGGACCCGAACCCGAACATTTTCGTAAATGTCCAGGTTCTTGGCGCTTTTTAAAAGGCTGCAAAGCAGCCAATCAACAAGCGTCATACTACTTGCCCCAAGAGGCCATCACAGCCATGCCTACTATTGGCATGGCTGTGATTGGCCAGTGCAGCATGTGACCCAGCCTCTATTTAAGCTGGAGTCACGTAGCACCGCACGTCACTCTGCTCTGATCAGTGTAGGGAGAGGATGCAGCTGCTGCTGTTAGGGCGAGATTAGGCAGTGATTTATTTACTGAAGTGATCGATATACAGCTGTGTATCATACAACCTCAGTTATTCAATTGCTCACTGTTTTAAGGCTGCCCAGAGCGTTTTTCAGTCACTTTTTTCTGGGGTGATCGGCAGCCATTTTGTGTCTTGTGGTGCGCCAGCACAAGCTGCCACCAAGTCCATTTTTAACCATCAATAGTGTGTTGTTTTTTTTTTGCTATATCCTACATCAGGGGCTTGGCTGTGCTTGCTATTTTATTGAGGGGTAAAATACAATTGCCAAAATAGCAATACCCTAAATCTGGTGTTTCAGCTGTGGCTAGCCAATTGTAATACTGTCTGCTGTCTGCAGAAGCACAGTTTTTGTTCTGGGTTGAATACAATTCCCAACTTAGCAATTCCCTAAATAATTGTTTTCTGCTGTATCAGGCCAAGTTTAAATCTATCCATAAAAGGGTATATTAGATTGAAGGTGCTGATAGGGTCATCCTCTAAAGCCTCTTTTCTTCAAGTTTAATAGTCCTCTCATTATAAGAGACGTCCACCCCTTTCAATAATCTGGTCGCCTGTCTCTGAAACCTTTCTAGCTCTCCTATATTTTTTATAGTTATGGAGGCCAAAGCTGAATCCCATATTAAAGATGTTACCTTACAAGGCATTTACAGTGCATTCAGAAAATCTTCACACCCTTTCACTTTTTGACATTTTGTTATGTTGCTCCTTGTGCTAAAATAAATTTTACTCATCATTCTGCACTCAACCCCCCTAATGAGAAAATGAAAACAGAATTTTAGAAATGTTTGAAAATATATTAAAAAGGAAAAACAAAATTTTCTCCTGGACTTTTGTATTTATACTAAGGATGAGCAATCAGTTCTGCTGGTTCGAGATCTTGTCCGAATTTCTCAAAAAGTTAAAATTGACATGAAGTCAAATTTTTGAGGGAGAGCGAGAGAGTACCTAGTACGCTAATTTGTGTTTCTCAACAATATATTGTTGAGCCCCTAGTATGCGAAGTATGTGTGTGGAGTTGTCACGGTGCAGTTCACTGTGACAGTCTTGGCCGTGTAGGCTGGCTGCAGGCCCTCTTGCGTACTGGCTGCAGGCTGCCCCCTGTGCAGGCTGGTTGCTTGGGGCTGCATGCTGGCTGCGGTGTCTTCTTTGAACTGCTGCCTGTGAATGTTTGCTCTCCCCATGTCTGCTTCTCTGTGCAGTTCTTATCACTGTTGCTGCGCAGGCTGGCTGCAGCTTCTCTCGTGTACTGTCTGCAGGCTGACACCTGTGTTGTCACGAGGGTATCAAGAGCCACGTCTGACTCCGTTATACCCGGGGTCAGGAAGTCGCAGCGGGTGGCTGCGCGCTCTATATCTAAAGATCATGGTGTTTCTTAGTTATTGTTTTCTGTGTTTGCCTTGCTATCCTTTTTGTCTCTCTCAGGGATCCGTAGCTTCTCCTCCTCAGCTGTTTCGTGTCTGCCACTCCCTACCTCCTTATATTCTCCCCTCACACTTCTCTAGTTGCCAGTTATAGAGTTTCCTGCCTGGACATCTATACTGACCCACTGGAGTGGTTAATCCTGGTTGTCGTTCCTGTGTGCTACCCTCCGGATCCCTGTTTGGCTTTGTTGTCTCCTGTTGTCGCCCACCTGGGAATATATGTTGAGTCTGTGTTGTCTGTCCTCCCCTTGGTGTTTTCCCTTAGAGTTAGTGGTGCGGACTAGTGTTCCCATCGCCCTGTTCACTACCTAGGGCTCAGCTCAGGGAAAGCCAGGGCTTTAGGCACGTGATCGGCGTACGGGTGAGGAACCCGTCTAGGGACGTCAGGGCAGCCAGGTGCCAGCCGCCAGGTGAGTCAGGGGTCACCATCTTCCCTCTCACTTGGGCAGGGCCTTCCTCGTTCCCTCCCTCTGTGTCACGTATGTGATAGCCACGCCGACCGTGATATTATAACTGGCCCTTACTTTTTGAGAGAAAAAAAAATTATATAATTTTTTGTTTGTTGTTTTTTTTTTCTCTCTCTACTTAGAATCCAATATGGATCCTATTGATGCCTTGGCAGAACAGCTTCAAAGCCTGTCTTTGGAGGTGGCAGGATTGAAGGCGTCTGTTCTCCAACAACAGCAGCAAATGCAGCAGACCGCACCCCCAGCGGTTGCTATGGGTAACCAGGTTGTCACTGAACCCAAGGTTGCTCTTCCCGACAGATTTTCTGGGGGAAGGGACAAATTTGCGACGTTCCGTGAGGCCTGCAAATTATATTTTAAGTTGCGCCCTTACTCCTCAGGTCATGAAGAACAGCGGGTAGGGATTGTCATTTCCCTGCTTCAGGGGGATCCGCAATCCTGGGCGTTCTCGTTACCCCCTGGTTCTCAGGCTCTTCGGTCAGTGGAGGGATTTTTTGGGGCTTTGGGTCTCATATATGATGACCCTGACCGAGTCGCCCTGGCTGAGTCGAAGTTACGGAGACTCCTACAGGGAGATCGGTCAGCAGAGGAATATTGCTCAGAGTTCCGTAGGTGGGCTACGGATACTCAGTGGAACGACCCGGCTCTCAGGAGTCAGTTCTGCTCTGGGTTATCTGAAAGGGTTAAGGATGCACTGGCGCTGTATGAGACCCCCCTTTCCCTTGATGCTGTTATGTCCCTCTCTATCAGAATAGATAGACGTCTTAGGGAGAGATCGAAAATTCCGGAGCAATTGGTTACCTCTCCCAAGCAACAGTCAGCCTGTACTGACTTAGATGAGCCTATGCAGCTAGGCGGAACTTCTCGTCAGGTCCGTCCTCCCGAGGTTCGCCGTAGGGGGGGGGGCTTGTTTTTTCTGTGGGGGGAGGGGTCATTTCATTAATGTCTGTCCCTCCTTTCTCAAAAACAAAAGACCGTCGGAAAACTACTAACCCCGGGCTGTGCGGAGGATGTCAGCCGGGGGTATACGTTTCCTCCATACGAACATCTCAATTTGTGTTACCAGCGGTCATTGTTTTTGGTGTTAAGACGGAGTCTATTTCTGTTTTTCTAGACAGTGGAGCAGGGGTAAACTTGATTGATGCCCATTTTGCCCGCACTATGGGTTTGTCTCTCTGTACGCTGCAGAGACCTATTCCCGTATTCGCTATAGATTCTGCTCCTCTGTCTCAGAGAAACCTCACCCACATTGTTCGTAATTTACACCTTCGGGTAGGGGACCACCATAATGAGTGTCTTTCATGTTACGTTCTGGAGGGCCTTCCCTCTCCGGTGGTATTGGGTCTTCCCTGGTTGGTAGCGCACAATCCAGTGGTGGATTGACAGGCCAGGGAGATATTGGAGTGGAGTGAGCATTGCAGAGAGAATTGCTTAAATAACAATTGCTTAATCGCCTCCATAGCTTCCCTACCTACATTTATTTCGGACTTTGAGGACGTTTTTTCTGAAAAGGGTTGTCAGAAACTACCACCTCATCGTCCTTATGATTGCCCGGTTAACCTGATTCCCGGGGCAAAATTACCCAAGTCCAGGTTGTATAATCTTTCGGGTCCCGAGAGACAAGCCATGAAAGATTATATCTCCGAGAGTCTGGCTAAGGGACATAGAAACATAGAATGTGTCGGCAGATAAGAACCATTTGGCCCATCTAGTCTGCCCAATATACTGAATACTATGGATAGCCCCCGGCCCTATCTTATATGAAGGATGGCCTTATGCCTATCCCATGCATGCTTAAACCCCTTCACTGTATTTGCAGCTACCACTTCTGCAGGAAGGCTATTCCATGCATCCACTACTCTCTCAGTAAAGTAATACTTCCTTATATTACTTTTAAACCTTTGCCCCTCTAATTTAAAACTGTGTCCTCTTGTGGTAGTTTTTCTTCTTTTAAATATGCTCTCTTCCTTTACCGAGTTGATTCCCTTTATGTATTTAAAAGTTTCTATCATATCCCCTCTGTCTCTTCTTTCTTCCAAGCTATACATATTAAGGTCCTTTAACCTTTCCTGGTAAGTTTTATCCTGCAATCCATGTACTAATTTAGTAGCTCTTCTCTGAACTCTCTCTAGAGTATCTATATCCTTCTGGAGATATGGCCTCCAGTACTGCGCACAATACTCCAAGTGAGGTCTCACCAGTGTTCTGTACAGCGGCATAAGCACTTCACTCTTTCTACTGCTTATACCTCTCCCTATACATCCAAGCATTCTGCTGGCATTTCGTGCTGCTCTATTACATTGTCTTCCCACCTTTAAGTCTTCTGAAATAATTACTCCTAAATCCCTTTCCTCAGATACTGAGGTCAGGACTGTGTCAAATATTCTATATTCTGCCCTTGGGTTTTTACGCCCCAGGTGCATTATCTTGCACTTATCCACATTAAATTTGAGTTTCCAGAGTTCTGACCATTCTTCTAGTTTTCCTAAATCCTTTTCCATTTGGCATTTCCCTCCAGGAACATCAACCCTGTTACATATCTTTGTGTCATCAGCAAAAAGACAAACCTTACCAGCGAGGCCTTTTGCAATATCACTTATGAAGATATTAAACAAAATCGGTCCCAGTACAGATCCCTGTAGAACCCCACTGGTAACATTACCTTGTTTTGAATGTTCTCCATTGACTACAACCCTCTGTTGTCTGTCACTCAGCCACTGCCTAATCCACTCAACAATATGGGAGTCCATGCTCAATGACTGCAGTTTATTGATAAGTCTTCTATGTGGGACAGTGTCAAAAGCCTTACTAAAATCTAGATATGCGATGTCTACTGCACCTCCACCGTCTATTATTTTATTCACCCAGTCAAAAAAATCTATAAGATTTGTTTGACATGATCTCCCTGAAGTAAACCCATGTTGTTTTTCATCTTGCAATCCATGGGATTTTAGATGTTCCACAATCCTATCCTTTAATAGGGTTTCCATTAATTTGCCTACTATTGATGTCAGACTCACTGGTCTATAGTTGCTCGATTCCTCCCTACTACCTTTCTTGTGAATGGGCACGACATTTGCCAATTTCCAATCTTCCGGGACGACTCCTGTTACTAACTCCTGGGACACATCAGACCCTCTTCTTCACCCGTGGCTGCAGGGTTTTTCTTTGTTAAAAAGAAAGGTGGGGGCCTGCGTCCTTGCTTAGATTTCCGTGAGTTAAACCAGATAACCATCCGTGACCCATACCCTCTTCCTCTCATTCCTGACCTTTTTAATCAGATTGCGGGTGCTAAGTGGTTCTCCAAACTTGATCTTAGGGGGGCCTACAATCTGATTCGTATCAGGGAAAGGGATGAGTGGAAGACAGCTTTTAACACCCCTGAGGGGCATTATGAAAATCTAGTTATGCCTTTCGGTCTGACCAATGCCCCTGCTGTCTTCCAACATTTCGTTAATGATATTTTTAGTCATCTCATCGACAGGTTTGTAGTCATATATCTAGATGATATCTTAATTTATTTGGCTGATCTGAAAACACATGAGGTGCATGTCAGGCAAGTACTGCAGGTCCTACGGACGAATAAATTATATGCGAAAATTGAAAAATGTGTCTTCGCTGTTCAGGAAATACAGTTCCTGGGATATCTATTATCTGCTTCAGGTTTCCGCATGGATCCTGGGAAGGTCCAGGCAATTTTAGATTGGGATCTTCCTGAGAACCTTAAAGCCCTACAACGGTTTTTGGGTTTCGCTAATTTCTATAGAAAGTTCATTAAAAATTATTCAGTGATCGTTAAACCCCTTACCGACATGACTAGGAAGGGGACGGATTTTTCCAAATGGTCTGACGCCGCTAAAGATGCATTTTCCTCTCTAAAGGAGAGGTTTACCTCGGCACCTGTTCTAATTCAACCTGATGTCTCCCAGCCTTTTATTGTCGAGGTAGATGCGTCAGAGGTGGGAGTGGGAGCTGTATTGTCTCAGGGTCCGTCTCCTGGCAAATGGCGTCCTTGCGCTTTCTTTTCCAAAAAATTATCTTCTGCGGAGAAGAATTATGATATTGGAAATAGGGAACTGTTGGCGATTAAACTGGCGCTTGAAGAGTGGCGTCACTTCTTAGAGGGAGCAATCCACCCCGTCACGGTGATTACGGATCACAAGAACCTTCTGTACCTAGAATCGGCTAAGCGTCTCACCCCTAGACAAGCTAGGTGGTCGCTATTCTTTACCAGATTTAACTTTGTAATCACCTATCGTCCTGGGGCAAAAAATACCAAGGCAGACGCATTATCTCGTAGTTTCCCTGGAGGGGGTAATGTTTGTGATCCGGTACCTATTTTACAAAGAGGAGTGGTTGTCTCTGCTGTACACTCTGTTCTAGAGGGAAAGGTGTTAGAGGCTCAGGGGGACGCCCCGGCCTCTTGTCCCTCAGAGAAATTGTTTGTACCGTTAAACCTGCGTCTTGAATTATTAAAAGAACATCATAATTCGGCACTTGCTGGACACCCGGGTAGTAAAGCAACCTTGGAGCTTTTATCTCGTCGTTTTTGGTGGCCAAGGTTGCGTCAGGATGTAATGGATTTCGTGTCTACTTGTTCTACTTGTGCACGCGCGAAAGTCTCTCATACACGTCCAGCAGGGTCTTTATTGCCACTTTTCATCCCCAATAGGCCATGGACACATCTGTCAATGGATTTCATCACTGACTTACCGTTGTCGGCGGGTAAAACAGTTATCTTGGTAGTAGTAGACAGGTTTAGCAAAATGGTACACTTTATTGCGCTACCCGCACTTCCTAATGCTAAAACTCTCGCTCAGGTGTTTATCAGTGAAATCGTGAAGCTTCACGGGGTCCCTTCCGATGTGGTTTCGGATCGGGGAACCCAGTTTATTTCTAAGTTTTGGAAAGCTTTTTGTTCCCGTTTGGGGGTTCACTTGTCCTTTTCCTCAGCTTTCCATCCTCAGTCGAATGGACAGACTGAGCGTACCAACCAAAACCTAGAAACATATTTAAGGTGTTTTGTGTCTGAAAACCAAGAGTTGTGGTCATCATATTTACCGTTAGCTGAGTTTGCCATAAATAATCATTATCAGGAGTCCACTGGCAAGTCACCATTCCTTGGTGCATACGGTTTTCATCCCCAATTTTGTACTTTCAAAGAGGGGGGGTCTTCTGGGGTTCCCAAAGAGGAAAGGTTTTCTTCATCTCTTTCATCGGTATGGCAGAAGGTGCAAGTTAACTTGAAAAAGATGAGTGGTAAATATAAATGCATGGCCGATAAGAAACGGTCGCCAGGTCCGGACCTAGGAGTGAATGACTATGTGTGGTTGTCTACTAGGAATATTAAGTTGAAGGTTCCTTCTTGGAAACTGGGTCCTAGGTTCATTGGTCCCTATAAAATAGTAGCCGTCATTAACCCTGTGGCTTTTCGCCTGGAGCTACCTCAGACTTTTAAGATCCATAACGTCTTCCATAAATCGTTACTCAAGAAGTATGTTCCACCTCTAGAACCATCGCCGCTGCCACCTCCTCCTGTTATTGTGGATGGTAATCTGGAGTTTCAAATAGCCAGAATTGTTGATTCTCGTCGGGTCCGCCACTCTCTTCAGTATCTGGTGCATTGGAGGGGTTACGGTCCCGAGGAAAGAATGTGGGTTCCAGCGTCAGAGGTAAACGCCAACAGGTTAATTCAGACTTTCCATGCCTCTCATCCGGAGAGACCTGGTCCTGAGTGTCCGGAGGCCCCTCGTGAAAGGGGGGGTACTGTCACGAGGGTATCAAGAGCCACGTCTGACTCCGTTATACCCGGGGTCAGGAAGTCGCAGCGGGTGGCTGCGCGCTCTATATCTAAAGATCACGGTGTTTCTTAGTGATTGTTTTCTGTGTTTACCTTGCTATCCTTTTTGTCTCTCTCAGGGATCCGTAGCTTCTCCTCCTCAGCTGTTTCTTGTCTGCCACTCCCTACCTCCTTATATTCTCCCCTCACACTTCTCTAGTTGCCAGTTATAGAGCTTCCTGCCTGGACATCTATACTGACCCACTGGAGTGGTTAATCCTGGTTGTCGTTCCTGTGTGCTACCCTCCGGATCCCTGTTTGGCTTTGTTGTCTCCTGTTGTCGCCCACCTGGGAATATATGTTGAGTCTGTGTTGTCTGTCCTCCCCTTGGTGTTTTCCCTTAGAGTTAGTGGTGCGGACTAGTGTTCCCATCGCCCTGTTCACTACCTAGGGCTCAGCTCAGGGAAAGCCAGGGCTTTAGGCACGTGATCGGCGTACGGGTGAGGAACCCGTCTAGGGACGTCAGGGCAGCCAGGTGCCAGCCGCCAGGTGAGTCAGGGGTCACCATCTTCCCTCTCACTTGGGCAGGGCCTTCCTCATGCTATTTATGCTGGTGTGTGCACTTCCCCTTTCAGTTGTTTCCTCCTCTGTCCGATGCTGGAGCGGTTAACCACCTTGTTGGGCGTGGTCACTAGGTGCTTTATCTTACCTGTGGCTAGAGGCCAGGAGTCAGTGGTACTCCAGCCATGGTGTGTGTTGGAGTTATGCTCCTGGTCTTCATGTTCCATCTCCCAGAGTGAGGGCCTCCTAGTGGGACATCGAGGTCTCCAGCGATGTCTTCTCTCCCTTACATGTGTTGTATGTCTGGTGTGGGGTTATGATTTGGTGTGTTGTAATGTCTAGCTTGGTGTTCCTTGTCTGGTATGATTGGTGATATCTTCCAGCATGGTTGCTAGACTTCCTAGCCTGTATGCAGTGCCACCTGGGGCTGCCATGCACCATGAGGCATGAGGGTCCTGGCGAAGTCTGGTGTGCTGGATGCCTGTGTGAGTTGCTGGAACGGTGTCCTGTTTGGTGTTAGGGCTCCGGTACATATTCATGGGTTCCAGTCGTGGTGGCAGCGGCAGGTAAGTGTGTTGTCTTGTTTTCTTACCTACCGATTCTCTTGCTGCATATTGTCTTTTCCTTTCCCTGCTTCTAAGTCTTTTGAGACTCCTGTTCTTCCGTGTCCTGGAAGAACAGGGCGCCTCTCCTCAGCTCCTTTGTGAGGGTTTCTTAGGGCGACTCAGGGCCTTAGGTATCCAGGGTATGAGCAGTCCTACCATCCAGGTCCGCTCATACGGTGAGGAGTTAGGGCTAGGTATAGGGATGCATTAGGAGGTGACCTGCTCCCTTATCCTTGTATTCAGGCCTAGTTGCTTTCCTTATCCCCCAGTCATCGTACGTGACAGTATGTCCCACTAGGAGGCCCTCACTCTGGGAGATGGAACATGAAGACCAGGAGCATAACTCCAACACACACCATGGCTGGAGTACCACTGACTCCTGGCCTCCAGCCACAGGTAAGATGAAGCACCTAGTGACCACTCCCAACAAGGTGGTTAACCCCTCCAGCACTGGACAGAGGAGGAAACAAGTGAAAGGGAAAGTGCACACACCAGCATAAAAAGCTACACGTTGCCGCAGGCAACAACATGCAAGGCAACCATGTCACGGCACACACCACAAAGGCCTTGACACTGCCACCGCATGCTGAAACAGCAACACGTTGCCACAGGCAACAGAAGCGTGGCAAAAGTGTCACAGCGCACACCAAAGGCCGGGACACGTGCAGGCTGGCTGCAGCTTCCCTCGCGTACTGGCAGCAGGCTGACATCTGTGTATGCTGGTTGCGTGGGACTGCATGCTGGCTGCGGTGTAGTCTGTGAACTGTGTCCTGTGTATTCCCGTGTCTCCATCGCTGTAGCTCATGTCTCTGGTGCTGTGCAGGCTGGCTGCATGCGCCTTGTGTACTGGCTGTGGGTTTCCCCATGCATGCTGGTTCTGCGATGCGTGCTGGCTGCGGCCTTGTGTGTGAACTGGGTCTGAATTTGCATGCTTCTCTGTTTTTCACCTTAACACGGGTTGTTTGTGCTCTGACGTGGTGGCTGCGGTGGAATCAGTGTATCCTGGTTGCCAGGGGCAACGTCCTGTAGTGCAACCTGTGTGTTTTGTGGTTCTGGTGCTCCTGTTCTGATGGGGTTAAGTTCCCCTGATCTGGTCCTGGGTGTGCCTTATCAGTTGCCCTCAGTAAGCAGCTATTTCTACCTGTGAGCTGTGGGGCTTGGGGTCAGTCTCTCTTGTGTCTTGCTGGGTGTAGCACCGTGCTGCTGGCCCAGGGGTTCAGTCTACAGTATCTCTGTCCAGTGCCTTACTGGGTGTAGCCCCTTGCTGCGGTTTTTCTTCCGATCTGCCCTTCTGTGTGGTGTCACCTGGTAAAGCTTTGCTGTTGTTGCTGCTTTGTCTGATGTTGTTGGTACCTGTTCTGTGATGGTATTTGAGGTTATGTCCTTGTCTGATCTGTACCTGTCCTGTATGATGTTATGTTATCCTTGTCTGTTCCTTGTTTTTCCTAGCAGTGCTCTACTGCATCTGATAGCCTGGCAGAGCTAAACTGCTTCTGATTGTAGTCCTGTCCCATGTCCTGCCTGGCAGTGTCTACTGCTTCTGATCCTTGTCTGTTCTTGTCTGCCTGCAGTGCCTTATTGCATCTGTTCCTGTATCTGTCCTGCCTTCATGAGAGGGTCCCTGGGTTCTCCGGAGGGAGGATCTCTAGTCTGTGTGGATCTCTAGTCTGTGTGCAGCTCTGCTTTAGACCACCATGCTTCCATTCCGCATAGGGTTCAGGCATCTGCTTCTGTGCTGGTTCCTATTTGTCTTGTTGTCTGATCCATGTCTGTGTTTGCTTGGGTTCCAGTTCAGTGTCTGTTTCCGCTGGTGGTTTCACCAGCCTGGTTCTCTGCAGGTAGGGGCCAAGTGTACCGGGACCTTCCTGGAGGTGTGACCAGTGAGCCCAGTTCATTCCCACCACCTCCTCATAGAAACCCAGCGTGTTGGTTAAGCATAACCGATTTTGCATGAATCCATGCTGGTGCTGTGAGTCTCAGATGGCACAAGCTGGGCGTAACATATTGGGCACTGAAATGCCATATGTGTGGAAAAACTGTAATCTTCACTTTGCACAAACTGCTGTTCATTACTTTTTGTATAAATGCTGACTCCACCCCTTGAAAAATACCTTGAGGGGTGTAGTTATTTTAATGGGGGTCACTTCTCGGGGGTTCCATTTATGTTCCATTTATTATTTCACCCCAGAACCTCTACAGTAGTGATGGACGAACATCGGCCGGGACGGTTCGCGAACGCGCATTCGCGATCAAATGTTCGTGGTGGGCCCCATTGACTTTAATGGCAAGCAAACCTGAAAAACATTCAGGTCCTATTTGCAGCCACCAAATACTTACTAGAAGTGCAAAAATAGTCCCACAACATGGACAGTGACATACCAGAGGGGGATCATTGGCAAAAATTCCCACAAAAAACATGTATTTTAATCAGTTGCCATTTTTATGCGTCTCAAAAGGAAACTCTCAAAAATGTGCCCTGCTAGAGCCTAGAAAATTTTTATTTTAGGCCACGGGAGTACAGGCCTCAAAAATTAGGCATTTACCTGACAGAAAATAACTTGTTAATAGTATAACAGGGCACTCAAGAAACCGTGACCATGTGGTTGAAACAATTAAGTGCTTTTATTTAATGGTAAAATAGATGGCACAAATGTAGTAAAATACTGTCTGACGATAATCAATATATACAATCTAGAACACTAAACAGTCAATGGCAATGTTCCAATAAATCGACTATATATTCAATAACATAGGATAAAAATATTCGGATATAAATATTTGATATCATGGGATAAAAATTTGATGGCATAGGATACAAATTAATCGATGATCCTAAATATCACAGTCAATGGATTATTCGATCCAATAGTTGTATGTATACCTGGATATCGATGTGTTGAGACCAAGCCCTTATGTCCCACACTTGATTACAGCGGCGTCCCGCCGGAACAGAGTGGGTAGCGGCGTCCCACTACAAATTTACTTGCAAGTAAGAGTTGATTACCTTATAATCGACCGAAGTTATTCCTCCAGACTTTGAACTATTTCCTCTCCCCGAATGTGCCTGTATTCATGCAGCACTTGTTAAATCGAGAGATTTTTGTCGACGTCTCTGTAATTCAGTTTGACGTCACTGCCAAGGCCACTAAGTCTCGACCTTTAGATGAAAATTCCGCAGTGGTATTATGTCAGAGATTTTCGTCGAAAAAACGTCCAACTGTAGTCTGCTGAATAGTCGATTATAGGTGTTTGGGTCTTTAAGTATGAAGATGGAGGGTGTAGCACCAGACGCGTTTCGGGGTCCAACGTATTGCCCCTTCCTCAGTGGTATGCATCACCCCTGCCAAAGCCCCTCTTTTATACTAAATCTTCTATGGTCTCATTGGTCACTCCTCAAACGTCAGATCCTGTTTGTCGATTAACCCAGGTGTCCAACATTACTGCTCAGACTTGATCTCAAAATAACTAATCTTAAAAAGATGTTTTATGACTCTTAGCAATGTCACACAGTTATGCAATTTCACCCACTAGCATAGTTTGGGCTTATGCATCTCCTGAAGAAAAAATGCACCGTCACCCCATGCGTTTTTAATGCGGTTTCGGTGCTTTTTTTCTTTTTTTCTTCTTTTTCCATCTTTTTTCATTTTTTCATTCAGCCCAGACAATTACCCAACATTCAGATAATGTCATACAAGTTAAACATTAAAAATTTTTAAAAAATTAAATAGTCAATATATACCAATAATAATTCCTTTTTATATTGGGTTATATTAATTACTAAGCAAGGAGCACAACAATATATGATTAAAACATAATATATAATAATTCTAAAGGGTATAGATAAATATAAATATAAATAATAAATATGAATATTATACATATAAAGTGATGGCTTGAGGGATGTATATAAGTGGAGACCCATGTGTAGAGGAGAAACCGAATGCAGTAAAACAAACATGCGGTTTGTCATCGACACATGGATGCCCACTTAATTCATAAAAATCCAAAGAGTTCGAATTCTGCATTAAGACCCTTGGGTATCAGGGTATCAAATTCAAATACCCTTTTTGTTTCAAAGTCCAGGGAATGCAGGTCCATAGAGGCGACCTTAACGTGGTGAGTGCATTCCCTGGACTTTGTGTGGCTGTCATGGCCCAAAAACAGGTAGGAACTAGTGTTAGGGACCACTCCATAGAGGCGACCTTGACGTGGTGAGTGGCTTATTACGCTTTGGTCATAATGTACACCAATGCCTCATCCAGCATGGAGGCAGGGCAGAATGCTGGATGTAGAGTGCGATCACATTTTATTTTGCGTTTGTATATTTATTTTGCCATAGCGATGTGCACCACATACAGGGTTGTGCTGACTCAATCACCCACATTTTTTCTTTGTAGTATATATTGGAGGCGTGGCGATCTCCATGCAGTCATGCACACCTGACCAGTCAATCTGTCCTGGAGGCTGGTTTTAAAGTCAGTATAAAACTGAGTCTGCTTATATAGAACCTACCAGTAGCCATTTGGCTCCAGGAGAAGTATATGGTGGGCTCGGCATGCATGTTGGTACTTGCATCCCTGGATCAGATGAAAGCTGTAATGGCACCGGACGGGGTTAAAAGCAGAGTGTGCTTGGCGTGCATGCTGACCTGCATTCCTTGGACTTTGTGTGGCTGTCATGGCCCATAAACAGGTAGGAACTAGTGTTAGGGACCACTCCATAGAGGCGACCTTGACGTGGTGAGTGGCTTATTACGCTTTGGCCAAAATGTACACCAATGCCTCATCCAGCATAGAGGCAGGGCAGAATGCTGGATGTAGAGTGCTATTGCATTTGTATTTTGCATTTTAAAGTTATTACCGCTTTAAGAGACAGATTTGCTAAAAATGGCCTGATTCTTAACGTGAAAAATGGCAGGGTCCTTAAGGTGATAATAATAATAACTGTAGAAATGTCAGATTCTCTTCTCTGATTATTCACTAATTGATGTTTAGAGTCATTACATCTCATATTGTCCTCAGCGCACAGTCATAGATGGAGACACCTGCGCCACCGTCGGGGGACACGCTTTATACAGTGTCATTCTGCAATGTAAGGATGTGCCGCCTAATTGACTCTCAGGTGATGCAAATACGCGGAGGCCTTGTTAATGACCGCACTGCAGCTATGGAGCTGCTCAACAGTAAGAGCAATAAGTCAGCAGAAAAGGCCCCTCTATCCCTACAGAGCAGAGCCACGCGGGAGTCCTGCCCGGGGATGGTAACTGTATAGAAGATAAACTGCATAATAAAGCAACAAAAGATGATGTATTATATGGCAAACATTAACACCGTACATACCAGAAACATTAATGAAAATTACTCATTTTATATAAAACAACACAAATGTTTTACGATGAAATATAAAGACAAATAAAGAAATAAAATACACCAAAAGCTGTGAAATAAAGTGTAACATAAAGCTGGTTTATAAAAGATAGGGCCCTTTTTACAATTTGTAGGCAAATTTTACGCAACAAAAACAATATCTAATGTAATAAATTTACAGCCTACATGACCGCCTCCTTCTCATGTTCTTGTAAAAGATAAAAAATATTTAATTCTGAGTTGATAATAAAAAGACTATAATAATTTATAGTACAGGGTGGGCCATTTATATGGATACACCTTAATAAAATGGGAATGGTTGGTGATATTAACTTCCTGTTTGTGGCACATTAGTATATGTGAGGGGGGAAACTTTTCAAGATGGGTGGTGACCATGGCAGCCATTTTGAAGTCAGCCATTTTGAATCCAACTTTTGTTTTTTCAATAGGAAGAGGGTCATGTGACACATCAAACTTATTGGAAATTTCACAAGAAAAACAATGGTGTGCTTGGTTTTAACGTAACTTTATTCTTTCATGAGTTATTTACAAGTTTCTGACCACTTATAAAATGTGTTCAATGTGCTGCCCATTGTGTTGGATTGTCAATGCAACCCTCTTCTCCCACTCTTCACACACTGATAGCAACACCGCAGGAGAAATGCTAGCACAGGCTTCCAGTATCCGTAGTTTCAGGTGCTGCACATCTCGTATCTTCACAGCATAGACAATTGCCTTCAGATGACCCCAAAGATAAAAGTCTAAGGGGGTCAGATCGGGAGACCTTGGGGGCCATTCAACTGGCCCACGACGACCAATCCACTTTCCAGGAAACTGTTCATCTAGGAATGTTCTGACCTGACACCCATAATGTGGTGGTGCACCATCATGCTGGAAAAACTCAGGGAACGTGCCAGCTTCAGTGCATAAAGAGGGAAACACATCATCATGTAGCAATTTCACATTTCCAGTGGCCTTGAGGTTTCCATTGATGAAGAATGGCCCCACTATCATTGTACCCCATATACCACACCATACCATCAATTTTTTTGTTCCAACAGTCTTGGAGGGATCTATCCAATGTGGGTTAGTGTCAGACCAATAGCGGGGGTTTTGTTTGTTAACTTCACCATTCACATAAAAGTTTGCCTCATCACTGAACAAAATCTTCTGCGTAAACTGAGGGTCCTGTTCCAATTTTTGTTTTGCCCATTATGCAAATTCAGTGCGCCGATCTGGGTCATCCTCGTTGAGATGCTGCAGTAGCTGGAGTTTGTAAGGGCGCCATTTGTGAGTAGCTAATATCCTCCGAAGGGATGTTCGACTAATGCCACTCTCCAGTGACATGCGGCGAGTGCTACGCTGTGGGCTCTTGCTGAATGAAGCTAGGACAGCCACTGATGTTTCTTCATTAGAGACAGATTTCATGCGTCCACATTTTGGCAAATCCAACACTGAACCAGTTTCACGAAACTTAGCAAGCAGTTTGCTAACTGTAGCATGGGAGATGGGTGGTCTCGTAGGGTGTCTTGCAGTGAAATCTGCTGCAATGATCCGGTTACTGCGTTCACCAGACATCAACACAATTTCTATCCGCTCCTCACGTGTTAACCTCGACGACATGTCAATGGCTGTAAACAAAGAGAAACTTGTAAATAACTCATGAAAGAATAAAGTTACGTTAAAACCAAGCACACCATTGTTTTTCGTGTGAAATTCCCAATAAGTTTGATGTGTCACATGACCCTCTTCCTATTGAAAAAACAAAAGTTGGATTCAAAATGGCCGACTTCAAAATGGCCGACATGGTCACCACCCATCTTGAAAAGTTTCCCCCCCCCTCACATATACTAATGTGCCACAAACAGGAAGTTAATATCACCAACCATTCCCATTTTATTAAGGTGTATCCATATAAATGGCCCACCCTGTATAATAATTAAAAAAAATATGTAAAGGTTTTCCCACCATAAATAATCAAATTGCAACATCAAAGAAGAAAAGTTGTGAAAAATTGGAAATCACAGGATGGATAGATATGTTAATGATATATTTAAATGATAAAAAATGGAAAGAAAATTATTCAAAACATCTCCATCTATTCAGCAGTGATGAGCGGCAGGGGCAATATTTGAATTTGCATATATTTGGGCAAATATTCGTCATATATTCGCGAATTCGAGAATTCGTGATCTCCAGTCACTATTTTCTTGATTGCAAAAATTGGCAATCGGAAAATTCACGATAGAAAATTTGTGATCAACACTACTCCTAAAGTCAAAGATATTTCAGCTTTCTCATTAGCAAGAAGGAGTGAGGGATCATGGGTACTGATGAAAAAAAATCTAGAAAATTCGCGAATATGGAGATATAGCACGGAATTCTAGATATTCGCGAATTCTCAAAGTTCTAATATTCGCAATAAAAATTTGCAATTCGAATTTTTGCGATCAACACTATATAGTTATGTCTCGCCTGGTAAGATGGATCCACTAAGTTACGAGTCCAGATGAGCTGGTCTTCAGCGGCACACATATGGGGCACTGGTGCAGCAGAGTGGAAGTACAGATGCAGCAGAGGTGGAGTGGTGGTACTGATGCTGAGCTGTGTACATGCAGTGATAAAGCAGACTTCAACTCTGCTTCATCACTGCAGATCCACAGCTCAGCAGCTTTTCAGCACTACTACAACTTTGTTGCAACACGATTTAGCTTTTCATTCTGTTATGCCATTCACCGTTTGAGAAAAATACTTTTACATTTCCATTTATTTTTTTTTTCGGGAAACGATGATACTAATGATTAGAGATGAGCGAAGTTTTGAAAAATTTGATTCACCAGCTTTGCTGGAGTTTGCCAAGATATTTGATTTGTAACTAGAGTTAAGCGAACCCGAACTGTAAAGTTCGGGTTTGTACCGAACTTTAGGATTTTTGGACCCCGGACCCGAACCCGAACATTTCCGTAAACGTTTGGGTTCGGTGTTCGGCGCTTTCTTGGCGTTTTTTGAAAGGCTGCATAGCAGCCAATCAACAAGCGTCATACTACTTGCCCCAAGAGGTCATCACAGCCATGTCTACTATTGGCATGGCTGTGATTGGCCAGAGCAGCATGTGACCCAGCCTCTATATAAGCTTGGGTCACGTAGCGCTGCACGTCACTCTGCTGATACAAGCGTAGGGAGAGGTTGCTGCTGGACTTGTGATTTCAGGGAGAGAATAGAAGAGAATCTAACTCAGCGATCTACAGAGAAATAGTTGTGTGGGTGCAGGGCACTATCGTTTTACCCTGCCCTGAGCTCATTGACCAAAAAAAAAATACCTTTTATAATCCTGTTAGTTAGGTGGATGGCGGCGGCGGCCATTTTATGCAAGCTCAGTGCACCAGCACTGCATCTGAGCTTTTGGGACATTGTAAATCACCATTTTTGTGGGGCAAACTACAACATCTGGATTAGTGTGCAATTTAAGGTAGAAATACACATTTAAGGTAGAAATACACCCATCATTTTCTGGGGTTTGAAAAACACACTTTTTTTTTTCAAAAAACTGTATTTTCCAGATCGCAAAGTGTTAAATTCAAGTTTAATATATACAGCTTTCATATTCTGTTACCAATAAAACACTTTTTAGGCAATCTACAACATCTGTATTAGTCAGTGTGCAATTTAAGGTAGAAATACACCCATCATTTTCTGGGGTTTGAAAAACAGAATTTTTTTTTAGCAAAAAACACTATTTTCAGGCCTTGCAATATCAGCACGTGTGAAATTACAGGCTTATATACTGCTGTCAAATTCAGTTGTTAAACAAACACTCGTTTGGCCACAAAAAATTTAGTTGGCAGCCTTTGATGCAGATGTCATTGTGAGATACACCCTTAATACATTTGGGTTACATTCAGAGATTTTAAATACCGCCATTTGGTGCACCAATATTGAATTCAGGGCTACACTGGTTCAGGCCCTGTGAGATACACCCTCTACATACAGGGGTTTGAATCAGGCATTAGAAATACAGAAACATAGAAACATAGAATGTGTCGGCAGATAAGAACCATTTGGCCCATCTAGTCTGCCCAATATACTGAATACTATGGATAGCCCCTGGCCCTATCTTATATGAAGGATGGCCTTATGCCTATCCCATGCATGCTTAAACTCCTTCACTGTATTTGCAGCTACCACTTCTGCAGGAAGGCTATTCCATGCACCCACTACTCTCTCAGTAACGTAATACTTCCTGATATTACTTTTAAACCTTTGCCCCTCTAATTTATAACTATGTCCTCTTGTAGCAGTTTTTCTTCTTTTAAATATTCTCTCCTCTTTTACCTTGTTGATCCCCTTTATGTATTTAGCAGTTTCTATCATATCCCCTCTGTCTCGTCTTTCTTCCAAGCTATACATGTTAAGGTCCTTTAATCTTTCCTGGTAAGTTTTATCCTGCAATCCATGTACTAGTTTAGTAGCTCTTCTCTGAACTCTCTCCAAAGTATCTATATCCTTCTGGAGATATGGCCTCCAGTACTGCGCACAATACTCCAAATGAGGTCTCACTAGTCTCTGTAGAGCGGCATGAGCACCTCCCTCTGTCTACTGGTAATGCCTCTCCCTATACACCCAAGCATTCTGCTAGCATCTCCTGCTGCTCTGTGACATTGTCTGCCTACCTTTAAGTCTTATGAAATAATGACCCCTAAATCCCTTTCCTCAGATACTGAGGTTAGGACTGTATCACTGATTTTATATTCTGCTCTTGGGTTTTTACGCCCCAGGTGCATTATCTTGCACTTATCAACATTAAATTTTAGTTGCCAGATTTTTGACCATTCCTCTAGTTTTCCTAGATCCTTTTCCATTTGGTGTATCCCTCCAGGAACATCAACCCTGTTACAAATCTTTGTGTCATCAGCAAAAAGACACACCTTACCATCGAGGCCTTCTGCAATTTCGCTGATAAAGATATTAAACAATATGGGTCCCAGAACAGATCCCAAAGGTGCCTTGGTCTGAATATACTCCATTGACTACAACCCTCTGTTGCCTGTCCCTCAGCCACTGCCTAATCCATTCAACAATATGGGAGTCCAAGCCCAAAGACTGCAATTTATTGATAAGCCTTCTATGTGGGACAGTATCAAAAGCCTTACTAAAGTCTAGATAAGCGATGTCTACTGCACCTCCTCCATCTATTATTTTAGTCACCCAATCAAAAAAATCTATAAGATTAGTTTGACATGATCTCCCTGAAGTAAACCCATGCTGTTTTTCATCTTTCAATCCATGGGATTTTAGATGTTCCACAATCCTCTCCTTAAGTATGGTTTCCATTAATTTCCCCACTATTGATGTCAGGCTTACTGGCCTATAGTTGCCCGATTCCTCCCTACTACCTTTCTTGTGAATGGGCACAACATTTGCTAATTTCCAATCTTCTGGGATGACTCCTGTTGCCAGTGATTGGTTAAATAAATCTGTTAATGGTTTTGCTAGTTCACCGCTGAGCTCTTTTAATAGCTTTGGGTGTATTCCATCAGGCCCCTGTGACTTATTTGTATACAGCCATTTGAAATACAGCCATTTTGTGAAAATATATATTTACTTTAGGCCTACACTGGTTCAGACCGTGTGAGATACCCCCTACATACAGGGGTTTGAATCAGGCATTTGAAATACAGCCATTTAAAATACAGCCATTTTGGGCAAATAAATATTTACTTCAGGCCTACAGTGGTTCAGACCGTGTGAGATACCCCCTCTACATACAGGGGTCTGAATCAGGCATTTAAAATACAGCCATTTGAAATACAGCCATTTTGTGCAAAGAAATCTTTCATTGAGGCCTAGTCTGGTTCAGGCCGTGTGATATACACCCTTTACATACTGTCGTTCTTTTCTACTATTAATTAAACACCCATTTAGGGCAAGATCCTAAATTCAAAAAATATGAGGAGAGCGTCAAATAAGGGACGTGGCCCAGGTCGTGGTGCTGCTGGTGGAGCTCCTGTTGCAGGGAGAGGATGTCGTCGATCTGTGCCAGCTACACGCACAAGTGAAACTCCTTCCTCAGGTGCGAGTAGGCGACAAAACCTGCAGCGGTATTTGGTCGGGCCTAATGCTGCTCTACGAATGGAGAGGCCTGAACAAGTACAGGCGTTAGTAGATTGGGTTTCTGACAGTGGATCCAGTTCCTTCACATTGTCTCCCACCCAGTCTCCTGCTGACAGACCACAGTTGGCATCTGCAGCCGATGTCCATCAGTCTTTCACCTGACCCCTTTCAAATCAGCCAAGCAGTCTGAGCCCCAAGTCATGCAGCAGTCTCTTCTGCTTTTTGATGACTCTGTTAGCAGGGTTTCCCAGGGCCATCCATCTAGCCCTGCCCCAGAAGTGGAAGAGATTGAGTGCACCGATGCCCAACCACTTATGTTTCAAGATGAGGACATGGGAGGACCACCACAGCACGTCTCGGATGATGACACAGGTGCCAACTGCTGGGGCTTTCGAAAGTGTGCAGACGGACAAGGAAGTCAGGGGTGAAGACTGGGTGGAAGATGATGTGGAGGACGATGAGGTCCTCGACCCCACATGGAATCAAGGTCATGCGAGTGACCAATGTAGTTTGGAGGAAGAGGCGGTGGTCGCACAGAGCCACCAGCACAGCAGAAGAGGGAGCAGGGTGCAAAAGCGGAGCGGCCGTCCTCTAGACAGTACGCCTCCTACTGCCCACCGCAGCAAGGGACCGACCACACCAAAGCCAGCTCCAAGGAGTTCCCTGGTGTGGCAGTTCTTCAGACAATGTGCTGACGACAAGACACGAGTGGTTTGCACGCTGTGCAATCAGAGCCTGAAGCGAGGCATAAACGTTCTCAACCTGAGCACAACCTGCATGACCAGGCATCTAAGTGCAAAGCACGAGCTGCAGTGAAATAGACACCTCAAAAACTAAGAAAAGTCTCTGGCTCCTCCTGCTTCCTCTTCTGCTGCAGTCGCGACCTCTTCATCCACCTCTGGAGTGACAGTACCTGGCAGCCCACAAACAGAGGATCTGCCAGCAACACCACCAACTGGGTCACCAAGCATGTCCAGCGTTCAGCTCTCCGTCCTCCCAAACGCTGGAGAGGAAGATGAAGTACCCCCCTACCCACCCGTGATCCCTAGCCCTGAATGCCAGCATTTCTAAATTACTTGCCTTTGAAATGCTGTCATTCCGTCTGGTGGAGACGGATAGTTTTAAAGGCCTTATGGTGGTGGCTGTCCCACAGTACGTCGTGCCCAGCCGCCACTACTTTTCAAGGGCGAGCCATCCCTTCCCTTCACAACCAAGTAGGGGACAAAATCAGGTGTGCACTGTGCAACGCCATCTGTGGCAAGGTGCACCTGACTACGGATACGTGGACCAGTAAGCACGGTCAGGGACATTATATCTCCATAACAGCACACTGGGTAAATGTAGTGGCGGCTGGGCCTGAGGCGAATAGCAGTTTGGCGCAGGTCCTTCCACCACCGAGGATTGCAGGGCGCTTAAGTTTGCCTCCTGTTGCTTCCTCCTCTGCTTCCTCATCCTCTACCAGCTCCTCATCCGGTCAGCGTAACACCTTCACCACCAACTTCAGCACAGCCAGGGGTAAACGACAGCAGGCAGTTTTAAAACTTATCTGTTTGGGGGACAAACCCCACACTGTGCAGGAGCTGTGGACGGGCCTTGAACAACAGACCGATGAGTGGTTTGTGCCAGTCAGCCTCAAGCCCGGCCTGGTGGTGTGCGATAATGGGCGAAATCTCGTAGCAGCTCTGGGACTAGCCGGTTTGACGCACATCCCTTGCCTGGTGCATGTGCTGAATTTGGTGGTGCAGAGATTCCTTAAAAATTACCCCGACATTTCAGAGTTTCTGCATAAAGTGCGGGCCGTCTGTGCGCGCTTTCAGTGTTCTCACCCTGCTGCTGCTCGCCTGTCTGCGCTGCAGCGTAACTTCGGCCTTCCCGAAGCAGCAGGCGATAGTGGAGTTTCAGCTGCAGCATGCACGGGTGAGTCGCTTGGCGGAACAGCACCACTTCACCACCAATGACTGGGCCTCCATGCGAGACCTGTGTTCCTTGTTGCGCTGTTTCGAGTACTCTACCAACATGGCCAGTGCCGATAACGCCGTTCTCAGCGTTACTATCCCACTTCTATGCCTCCTTGAAAAAATGTTACTGCCGATGATGGAAGAGGATGTGGCACAGGAGGAGGAGGAGGAAGAGAAATCATTTCGTAGGGTTTCGGGACAGTCATTCCCAAGTGGCTCCGAGGGTGGGTTCCTGCACCCACAAACCCAAGGTACACAATTGTCCAACAGGGGCACTGTTCTGGAGGATGAGGAGGTGGAGGATGAGGAGGAGGAGATGGAGGAGGAGGAACCATGTTCAGGGTGGCACCCAGACCAGCTCATGGCCATCACTGGTGCGTAGATGGGGGGATACAGAAGACACAAACAATACACCTCCCACAGAGGACAACTTTTCGTTGACTCTGGGCAGCCTGGCACACATGAACGATTACATGCTGCATTGTCTCCGCAATGACCGCAGAGTTGCCCACATTCTAACTTGTGCTGATTACTGGGTGGCCACGCTGCTGGATCCCAGTTACAAGGACAACGTACCGTCCTTAATTCCGTCACTGGAGCGTGATCATAAGATGCGCGAGTACAAGCGCGCGCTGGTAGACGCGCTGCTGGTGGCATTCCCACCTGACAGCGGGGGCACAGTGGAAGCACAAGGCGAAGGCAGAGGACGAGGAAGAGGTCGCCAAAGCAGCTGGGGCACCGCCAGCACCTCAGAAGGCAGGGTTAGCATGGCCGAAATGTGGAAAACCTTTGACAGCACGCCACAACAACCAGCACCACCAGCTGATATGGAACGTCTTAGCAGGAGGCAGCATTTCACCAACATGCTGAATGACGGGTCTGCCCCCTTCAACTTCTGGGTCTCCAAATTGGGCACATGGCCTGAGCTTGCCCTTTACGCCTTGGAGGTGCTGGCCTGCCCTGCAGCCAGTGTATTATCTGAACGTGTGTTTAGCACGGCGGGGGGGGGGCGTCATCACAGACAAGCGCAGCCGCCTGTCCACAGCCAATGTGGACAAGCTCACGTTCATTAAAATGAACCAGGCAGGGATCCCTCAGGACTTGTCCGTACCTTGTGCAGAATAGACATGTATACCGGCACTAAGCAGCCATTGTTATACTGCAGCGCAATTGCTCATGTTTGTATTTTGGAATATTTCACACTCTTTTGGAGTGTACGTTAATTTTACTGAATTAAATTAAAACAAAAAACCTGTGTTGGCTATCTCGTCCTCCTCCACCGCCGCTTCCATCTACTCCGCTGCGTCCACCGCTTCCTCAAACTCCTACTCCATATGGAACTCCACCTCATAAATCCATATTTTTTTTTGTACGTGTTTTATTTTATATCATTTCACTACTTTGCCATTTACATTTTAGGGTGAAATTCACCAATTTTTGGGTGTATAGTACCACTGCTATACCTAGTGGACCGGCAAAAAAATAGAATAAATTGTCAGTTACATTTTATGGTGAAATTAACAATTTTTTGGGTGTATAGTACCACTGCTATACCTAGTAGACAGGTTAAACAAAAAAAAAATTGTCATTTACTTTTTCGGGTGAAATTAACAAATTTTTTGGTGTATAGTACCGCAAAAACTAAAGAGAAAAGTGGGTTACCTTTAAAATATAACTTTTAATAATATATTTGTAAAATATATGCCCATATGTGATAATTGCTATTTAAATAAGCGGGATATATATACCCCGTTATTGGGTAGGTGGGTGGTGTTTCTAGGGAGGCGTAAGGAAAAGGGGGAGAGGGGCTGCTGGGTCTCTGCCCCTACTAGCACCCTAGTTTTAGAACCCTTATCCTGGTCAGCCGCACACCTCCTATTCCATCCCTATATCCTTCCCCAGACAGTGCACTGACTGCCCAGCTTCGTCCTGAAGGGGAAGGAAAGAGAGGGGAGGGATCCCTAATCCACCAACCACCTACACACAAGGTTATGTGCCCAGGTCCCTGGGACACAACTAGTCTATGCAGCGCTTGGATATTACAACCCTGCGTATGCAATTAAAACTGTTCAGGCGTCACAGTCCGTGAAAGCACCCGGTATACAAATTGTGCTGAAAAATAATGCTTAACAAGACATCATATGGAAGCCCGACGCGTTTCTCTGGTATTTATCAGTTCGTCAGGGGCCTTAGCACATTTATGTCAGCAACAATAGAATCGACTCACCCTCAAGTGGAGGGGGTCAATATCAGCTTCACAACAAACTATGCAGTCATCAATAGCAAAAACTGTTTCGGTGTCAATCAAACTTCACAACCTCCCAATGTATTGGCAGTATGTCATAGGCCAAAACTACATGGGGAGGTCTGAACAAAGAGGTTACTTATCTTTGGGGTGCACAGTCAGTGGACTCGTTCCCAAGATTCTAGGCCTGCTTCCTGTTCCCTGCTGGCCTGACAGCTGGATCCCACGTATGGCAGTACCAATTTTGGTGTGTATAGTACCACTGCTATACCTAGTGGAACGGTAAAAAACTGTAAAAAATAAATAATAAAATTACATTTTCTGGCGAAATAAAAAAAAAATTTGGGTGTATAATACCACTGTAGACAGTATGTATACCTAGTAGACAGGTTAAAAAAAAAATTGTCAGTTATATATTCTGGTGAAATTCACCAATTTTTGGGTGTAATATACCCTCCTCTACCTAGTTGACAGCTTAATAAATTTCAATAATTTTTCTGTTACATTCTTGGGTTGACATTATACAATTTTAGACGTGAATAAACCTCTGCTATGCATAGGTGACAGGGAATAACATTTTATAAATTATTCTGTAATTAATGCGCACCACATCCTTACATTCAATGCTTAAACTTTAAAAAGTTGTCACACTTTTAAGCATTAATAATTTCTCCCATATTTCAACTCTAATTTTAAATTTGAAAAAATTGATCCTCCCTTAAATTTGGTCTCTTTTTCTCAAGCTCGCTCTTCGGCCTGGAACCCTGATTCCCCGCCACCCGTGATCACCATGGTAGGCGCATAAAAGAACATCGATGATAGAGCAGATATCAAATTGGATGGTGAACATCACGGGGACGTGCGACATGGTGGGGCAGTAAGTGTGCACACGCCTACACGAACTGACTGACAGGGGTCAGCCCCTGCAACTTCTGGGTCTCCAAATTGGGCACATGGCCTGAGCTTGCTCTTTACGCCTTGGAGGTGCTGGCCTGCCCTGCAGCCAGTGTATTGTCTGAACGTGTGTTTAGCACGACTGCAGGGGGCTATCACAGGTTATATTTGCCAATGTTTTGGGGTGTAACCTAAATTTAAAAATAAAATTTAAAACCAAAAAACTGTGTAGGCTACCTCCTCCTCCACCGCCGCTTCCACCGACACCGCCACATCCACCGCCTCCTCAACCTCCTACTCCATATGGACCTGGTCCTCCTAGATCATTATTATTTTTTATTTTTATATATTTTATGTTATTTAAAGTCATTTCCCTATCCACATTTGTTTGCAGAGCACTTGCCATGCTCTTAACCACATTTTGATGCCATTTGCAGCCCTCTAGCCCTTTCCATGACATTTTTACAGCCATTTTAGTGCTCAAAAGTTAGGGTCCCCATTGACTTCAATGGGGTTCGGGGTCAAGTTCGGGTCCCGAACTCGAACTTTTTTCCAAAGTTCGGCCGAACCCGTCGAACCCGAACATCCAGGTGTCCGCTCAACTCTATTCGTAACAAATGAATTAGTCACAAGTCGCTATAAATCAGGTATACCGCACTGTATAGTCCTTCTTCATTGTTAATGGCCGTGCAGCACCTTTAAACAGGGGCTGTTGCTGGTCTGGGGTTTGGCTGGTTAGGTTGGGGGCACAATATACATAAAATTGCTGTTCTTGCCTGCAATCTACTGCAGGTTATTTGACAGTAAACACAGAATATTAATGAGCCCTGGCATACCCACTTCTCCAGCCCCAACGCTCTTCTGCCCTACAGGTGGAAGCCCTTCTTCTGCCATCTGCTTTTCCTCCTTTTCCACATCATCTAATATCTATGAGAATATGTCATCAGGAACATCCAGCTCCTCCTCTCTCTGCATCTTGCTGACTTTTCTAGGACATAGAGACCAAGAAGGATGATTTGGAGTAAAGCCGCCAAAAAATGAGGATGGTCATCATTATGACCTGGCCCCCCTAAGCGGTGCAGACTGGATGGTATTGGTTGGCACGCTGGCACCAGAATAATAAAGACTTCCATTTTATTGGTATTGAATTCTTCTATTAATCGTTTTCAGCCACAAAGTCCCTAGCTCTTGAGCACTTGCCACATCTCTCCTTATGCTCAGCTCACAGGAGAATGGCTGAGACCATGTGGGATGAGGGTTTTATAGGTCTGTGACATCATGGGGATGGCTATCTGCGGATTGACTAGCTGCATGGGATTATGGGTGAACTTGCGTTCCCGGGCTTGTCTCCTCTACACTTAGTTTCGCTTTGTAACAGGTGCAGCTGCTATTTTAGGAAAACCTGATTCATTACCACAAAGCGCCAGGAAATTCTGATTCAAATGCTTCACTCAACACAACTAATGATCTTTATTTTTTATAGGTTTTTTGAAATTGTTTTTATTGTCTAAAATGGGAAAAGTATGCTTATTTGATTTTTATTATCTGTTTGTAGTTTTTTTTTTATCTTTTTTTTTTTGAGTCTGTCAGCAGTTTTGACTATACTAAACTGCTGACATTTCTAGGTAGGATTTTTGGAGAGCAGGACAACCATGCTTTTTGTGGAGCTTTTATTATCAGGAGCAGAGTGAATATGAAGGTTTATTTTGACAGGTTCCAGTCCTGCAAGTGCCCAGGAGGTGGAGCTTCACTGTGAAGTGCTCTATGCATTGAGCTGCTTCACAGTCAGAGTTCTGAGTGACAGCTATAGAGATCTCTTGGTTGGATGCTGCAGCTGTCACACAGAGAAGCGGGAAGGGGCTGAGAAGCAATATAAAAAGCACTTCATAGTGAAGCACTGCCTCCTGGACGCTCACAGGAGTAGAATCTGGCAGAATAAAACTTCATATTCACTCTAGTCCTGATAATAAAAGCTCCACAAAAGCTACGCTTGTCCTGCTCTCTCAAACCCCTTACCTAGAGCAGTCAGCAGTAGAGATGACCTTGCGGTTCGCCAGGCGGTCGTTTGTGGGGAAATTTGCTCGTTCGCCGAACGCGCGAACATATGGCGATGTCCGCCGGCGCCATATTCTTTTACATTGTGCAGAACTTTGACCCATGACACATCCATCAGGTGGGACAGGACAGCCAATTGAGATGTTTCAACACATGGACACACTCCCTACCCTATAAAAAAAAACGATCTGACATTTTACATTCAGTCTTTTGCCAGTGTAGGGAGAGGTTGCTGTGTGGAGCAGGGACAGACTTTTAGGAACACCAAACGCTAGCTAATAGGGCCACAAAAGTCCTTTTAAGGACTGGTTTAGGTGTGCTATCAATAGGTGTGACTTACTGAGGGGTGTGATATACTTATAATATACTTTCTAACATAGAAAGTATATTATAGTGCATTTGTATTGTGCAGCAATTGTGTGCGGTTCTGCTGAGATATCGCAGCTATATAGAGGGACACACGCTATTGGAATAACTAATTGCAACTGGTGTGATATACCTGTTGCCCCCCCAAAAAACTGATTGAGGTAGGGGTGCGATATACCTAGAATATACTTTCCATATAGTGCATTTGTATTGTGCAGCAGTTGTGTGCGGTTCTGCTGAGAAACCACAGCTATACAGAGTGACAAACGCTATTTGAACAAATAATTGCAACTGGTGTGATATAACATTTGCCCCCCAAAAAAACTGATTGAGACAGGGGTGTGATATACAGTACAGACCAAAAGTTTGGACACACCTTCTCATTCAAAGAGTTTTCTTTATTTTCATGACTATGAAGGCATCAAAACTATGAATTACATAACAAACAAGTGTGAAACAACTGAAAATATGTCATATTCTAGGTTCTTCAAAGTAGCCACCTTTTGCTTTGATTACTGCTTTGCACACTCTTGGCATTCTCTTGATGAGCTTCAAGAGGTAGTCCCCTGAAATGGTCTTCCAACAGTCTTGAAGGAGTTCCCAGAGATGCTTAGCACTTGTTGGCCCTTTTGCCCTCACTCTGTGGTCCAGCTCACCCCAAACCATCTCGATTGGGTTCAGGTCCGGTGACTGTGGAGGCCAGGTCATCTGGCGCAGCACCCCATCACTCTCCTTCATGGTCAAATAGCCCTTACTTTCAAAGTTTTCCCAATTTTTCGGCTGACTGACTGACCTTCATTTCTTAAAGTAATGATGGCCACTCGTTTTTCTTTATTTAGCTGCTTTTTTCTTGCCATAATACGAATTCTAACAGTCTATTCAGTAGGACTATCAGCTCTGTATCCACCTGACTTCTCCTCAACGCAACTGATGGTCCCAACCCCATTTATAAGGCAAGAAATCCCACTTATTAAACCTGACATGGCACACCTGTGAAAGGAAAACCATTTCAGGGGACTACCTCTTGAAGCTCATCAAGAGAATGCCAAGAGTGTGCAAAGCAGTAATCAAAGCAAAAGGTGGCTACTTTGAAGAACCTAGAATATGACATATTTTCAGTTGTTTCACACGTGTTTGTTATGTATATAATTCCACATGTGTTAATTCATAGTTTTGATGCCTTCAGTGTGAATCTACTATTTTAATAGTCATGAAAATAAAGAAAACTCTTTGAATGAGGTGTGTCCAAACTTTTGGTCTGTACTGTACCTACAATATAATTTCTATATAGTGCATTTGTATTGTGCAGCATTTGTGTGCGGTTCTGCTGAGATACCGCAGCTATACAGAGGGACAAACGTTATTAAAACAACTAATTGCAACTGGTGTGATATACCTGTTGCCCCCCAAAATAAACTGATTAAGGTGTTTGATATACCTGCTTCCTGCAAATAATAATTAAGGGGTTCTATATACCTGCTTCTACAAATACTGCTCTTCTTTGAAAAATGACAGGCAGAGGAAGAGGCAGGCCATTCCGCAATGGTGGTAGGGGTCGTGCAGGTGCACCATGCCGGAGCCTAAGTGGAATGTTTGAGAAGGCGCGTGCGATTACGTCAAAGGACGCACCAGAGTTGGTTGAGTGGCTCACTCAGTCTTCCACTTCTGCACCCTCCTCATCCTCTGTATCTGCACCCTCCTCACCCTCTGCTGTGTGCACCCCCAAAGACACCACCACCACCACCATATCCCCTCCACTCGAGTCAGAGGAATTATTTCCCCATCCATTCCAAGACCTTACCGATGCGCAGCCATGCGCAGACATCGGATGAGGAAGAGGAGGTTGCAACGACTGCCACCTAGCGGTCTGACGACAGTACCCAGATCAGCCCAAGGACAGATGTCCCTGTTGTTGCTGCCTACTCCGAGATCTCTATTGTTAGTGGTGGTGAAGGTGACGATAATGACGTGTCACGTGGGTGCCCACAAGAGAGGAAGAGGAGGGGAGTTCAGAGGGAGAGACAGAGCAGCAGATAGGGGGTAGAACTAGGAGAAGCAGGCAGAACTCGCAGTGCAAAGGAGGCAAAAAGCAGACTGTAAATGTATCTGGAGCGAGCCATCCACCATGCACGGTCACATCTGGCACTCTCAGGACGCCGGCACATGGCTCCGCAGTGTTTTTTTTTTTTAACGTGTCCACTGCTGACAATAGTGTTGCCATCTGCAGCCTGTGCTGTCAACACACCTAGGGACGACTGCCTTAAGAAGGCACCTTGCCTCCCATCACCGAGCCCAGTGGAAGCAACACCGTCAGAACCCACAAATCCACACTTCCATGTCCCGCCTCTTCTCCTTCTTCTCTCTCCTCCCATTTGTTCTCCATTACACCTTCCACCGTGCCGTTGTCACGTTCATCTGGTAAAAGGCAGGCTTCCATGGCCCAAATGTTCGAGCGTAAAAAGTTGATGACGCCAGATAACCCTCTTGCCCAACGGCTGACCACGGGCTTGTCGGAACTGCTAGCTCACCAACTACTGCCATATAAACTGGTGGACTCGGAGGCCTTTAGAAAATTTGTGGCCATGTGGCCATTGGCACACCACAATGGAAGGTCACCGGAAGGAAATATTTCTCCCAGAAGGGCATCCTAGAGCTATATGGCCATGTTCAGCGGCAAGTGAATGTATCTCTGGCACACAGTGTCGGTGCCAAAATACATCTGACCACAGACACGTGGTCTAGCAGACACGGGCAGGGAAGGTACATAACGTTTACTGCCCACTGGGTGAACCTTCTGACGGCCCGTGTGGATTTGGTGTTATCGCCACGGAATGCATGCAGGCCTGCCTCTTCTTCTCCTCTTCCTACTCCATCCTCCGTCTCCTCCTCGACTGAATCCTCTTTTTCCACTGCTACAGCCTCTTCTGCTGCACCCTCCCCCAGCTCCCCAGAACCTATTCGACGTGCCAGGTGAGATGTTGCCATGCTGTGCCTGGAAGCAAAGAGCCACACTGGTCCTGCACTCCTTTCAGCTCTGTGGTCACAGGCCGATCAGTGGCTTACCCTGCTCAATTTGACAGTTGGTAAATTGGTGTGCGACAACTGTGCCGCACTGAAACAGGGCAAAATGACACACGTGCCGTGCATGGCACGCGTCCTGAACTTAGTCGTGCAGCGATTCGTTGCCAAATACCCCAGGGTCCAGGACGTCTTGCGGCAGGCCAGGAAAATCTCTGGCCATTTTAGAAGATCTTACACGGCCATGGCTCGCCTTGCTGAAATTTAGCAGCGACACCACTTGCCCGTCAGACGTCTGATTTGTGAGTGCCCGACGCGCTGGAACTCCACCTTGTATATGCTTGATAGGATTCTCAAGCAGCAACGTGCCGTTAACGACTACCTGTACAAGCTCTGCGGCAGGACAGATTCTGGGGAGCTTGTTTGTTTTTTCACCGCGCCAGTGGCTGCTCATGCGCGACGCATGCAGACTTCTGCGGCCATTTGATGAGATCACCAAACTGGTCAGTCGCAGCCAGGGCGCCATCAGTGACATTGTACCTTACGCCTTCTTTCTGGAGCATGCATTGTGTCGTGTCATTGATCAAGCCGTCGAGGAGCAGGAGCTGGAAGATGAGGAAGTCGCAATGCTGAATGAATTCTCGGGGGGGGGGGGGGGGGTGGCTAATCCATCTAAGACAAGTCAGAAGGAGTCTGAAGAGGAGTCAGAGGAGGATGGTGCCAGGGGGGAGGAGGAGGAGGAGCAAGAAGAGCATGCTTTAAACTTTTCTGGGATCCCTGGTGGCTTCGGGGAGGAGACCGAGGACAACATTCTACTGGATGATGAGCAGGAGCCAGGCCACTCCAACGCTTCCAATATAGTGCAAATGGGGGCCTTCATGCTCCGGTGTTTGAAGAGGGACCCACGTATAAAAAGCATAAAGGGCAAGGACCAGTACTGGGTGGCAACGTACTTAGACCCCCGATACAAACACAAAATGGTGGACATGTTACCATCATCACAGAGGGCTGTCAGAATGCAGCACTTCCAGGCCTCGCTTTGAGAGATGCTGCATTCTGCTGTTGCGGGTGCTGGCAGAGGAACTTCCACTCCCAGAGAGACAGTTGCAGGTAGCAATCCTACAGCGCATGCAAGAAGAGGGCGGTTTGAAGATGTGTTGGTCACTTCGGATATGAGATCATTCTTTCAACCAACCCATCGACAGCCGCCCTCTGGATCCAGCCTCAGGGAATGCCTAGACCGACAGGTGTCTGACTACATCGGGTTAACAGCCGATGTGGATGCTCTGAGAAGCAAGGAACCCCTGGACTACTGGGTGTGCAGGCTTGACCTGTGGCCAGAGCTGGCACAATTTGTGTCATGTCCGTAAGAACGTTCAGCGCAGCAGGGGATATCGTGACCGATAAGCGCACTCGCATAGCTCACGACAGTGTGGACTACCTCACATTTCTAAAAATGAATGAGGCATGGATCTCGGAGGAAATCAACACCTGTGACGACCACGTTTAAATGAATTTCCTCATGCCAGCCCACACATATCCTACACCACAAAAAACAAAGAATGGTCCCTGTCTTATGTAAATACAGCGGCATAAAAGGCCTTTTCTGTCCGGTGAATGCCTAATGTTTGGGGCCTCAGAGGAATTTAACACCTGTGATGACCACGTGTTATCGAATTTCAACTATTATCATTAGGGGTTTTATCAATAGGGCAGATTTCGTTAGCCATGTTTTTAATCCAATTTTATATTTTTAGTTCTTTTAAACATATGTATTTGACATGTATTTGTACTGGCTTGCAGTAAAATTTATATCCAATGACTGTGTAATCTACCTCCAGCCACATGGTTACTTGATCTTTTATGTACGGTGAATGCATAATTTTTGGGGCCTGTAATCTAACTGGTCAACAGTAAAATTGTTATACGGTGACCGCCTAATGTACCTCCAACCACATTATCAATTGTTCTTTTCTGTCCGGTGAATTAATAATTTTTGGGGCCTGTAGTCCACTGGCCTGCAGTAAAATTGGTATCCAATGACCGTGTAATCTACCTCCAGCCACATAATTGCTTGTTCTTTTCTGTCTGGTGAATGCCTAATGTTTGGGGCCTCAGAGGAATTCAACATCTGTGATGACCACGTGTTATCGAATTTCAACTATTATCATTAGGGTTTTTTCAAGAGGGGGGATTTTGTTAGCCATGTTTTTAATCCAATTTTATATTTTTAGTTCTTTTAAACATATGTATTTGACATGTATTTGTACTGGCCTGCAGTAAAATTGATATCCAATGACCGTGTAATCTACCTCCAGCCACATACTTACTTGTTCTTTTCTGTCCGGTGAATGCCTAATGTTTGGGTCCTGAAGTCCACTGGCCTGCAGTAAAATTGATATCCAATGACCGTGTAATCTAACTCCAGCCACATAATTACTTGTTCTTTTCTGTCCGGTGAATGCCTAATGTTTGGGGCCTGAAGTCCACTGGTCTGCAGTAAAATTGATATCCAATGACCGTGTAATTTACCTCCAGCCACATAATTACTTGTTCTTTTCTGTCCGGTGAATGCCTAACGTTTGGGGCCTGAAGTCCACTGGCCTGCAGTAAAATTAATATTCAATGACCGTGTAATCTACCTCCAGCCACATAATCACTTGATCTTTTCTGTACGGTGAATGCCTAATTTTTGGGGCCTCGGTGGAATTCAACACCTGTGACGACCACGTGTTATCAAATTTCACCTATTATCATTTGGGGTGTATTTAAGAGGGGGGATTTCGTTAGCCATGTTTTTAATCCAATTTTATATTTTTAGTTCTTTTAAACATATATATTTGGCATGTATTTGTACTGGCCTACAGTACAATTTTTATGCGGCGACTGCCTAATGTACCTCCAGCCACATAATTACTTGATATTTTCTGTTCGGTGAATGTCTAATGTTTGGGGCCTGTACTCCACTGGCCTGCAGCAAAATTGATATCCAATGACCATCTAATATACCTCCAGCCACATAATTACTTGTTCTTTTCTGTCCGGTGGTAAATGCCTAATGTTTGGGGCCTGTACTCCAGTGGCCTACAATAAAATTTGTATCCATTGACCGCATAATGTATGGCCACATAATCAGAATTTCTTTTATGTCAGGTAAATGCCTAATTTTTAAGGCCCGTACTCCTGTGGCCTAAAATAACATTTTTCTCGGCTCCAGCAGGGCAAATTTCTGAGAATTTCCCATTAAGACACATAAAAATGGCCCCTGATTAAGATACATATTTATTGTGAGAATTTTTGTCATTGATCCCCCTCTGGTATGTCACTGTCCATGTTGTGGGACTATTTGTGCACTTCTACTAAGTATTTGGTGGCTGAAAATATGACCTGAAGTTTTTTTTGGTTTGCCTGCCATTAAGGTGAATGGGGCCCAAAGCGAACTTGCTGTTCGCGAACATTTGATCGTGTTCGCGCGATCGCGAATTGTCCCGGCCGATGGTTGTCTATCACTAGTCAGCAGTTTAGCACAGTCAAAACTGCTGACAGACACCCTTCAAGCAATCTCTTTTTTTGGCAATAACTTGCAGACATGAGGAATGGTGAATAATGCTGCCGGCAAACTGCACATCCTGAAGAACTTCCTTCCAGCGATGAGATTATTTGTATCCAATTCCCTTGAAAATCTCCCTCTACAGATGCTCATTCATTGACTGCAGGGAACATGCCACATATTGTAAAAATTACCTCCTACCGCTGGAGACTCCTTGGAGAATATGCAAAAAATAGACACAAGGTTTTCATCATTTTTAGCACCAATTAAGTTTCAAAAACTGCAGTCATTAGTGACTCTATAAAACCTCCTTCCAGAGGTGAAGATGAGCAGATGCTCAGGCTCCAGTCTGCAGTGAGGATCACATGTGGAGAGGACACTAGTGATCATCAATCCCAGATGAAGGTAAATATTCCAGACACCTCCACATTAATGAACAGATCCAGAACATCAGTCACATACAGGAAAGAAGAGCAAGCACACAGGGACCACTGAAGCAACTATAAAAACTTTCTGTTGCATGTCAGTTTCTCCATAGAAGACCCATCGAAGCCATAGCTGATGGCACTGATAGAGGGATCTAAAGCTGCATCTCTTGGACCTGATTCAATTTTAATTGCCTTTATTAATCAGTATCTGCTTTTATTTATTCTATTTTGTCAATACAAATATATAAAATGTTTCCGTTCTGATTAAACTATTCCACTATTCCTGCAGGACCTATTGTTTTATGCACGAAGCACAGCCTGAAAAGCTTGAAGCTGAGAATCTTCTCTCATCTGTTACCAATAAATATAAAAATCCATAAAACATATATTTTTTGCTTGCAATTGCTTTTTGCTCTTCGTTCTTTTTACCATTCTTTGACGTTGCAGACAAGGAGCCTGATGTGCACCAGCCCTGTGGTCTACAAGAGCCAGGAGCGTAGAGAGACCTCTTCTGTAGGAAACTCAAGCACAGGTAACTGAGCCCCCAAAATGAAATGTTTAGTTTCTGGTAGGAAGGGGACACATACTGTAGTTACAGGGGGTGCAGTGGTAGCAGTAGAGTCCTGGTGTCTGAAGAGACTTCTCTGGGGCCCTGTTACAGATAGGTGGGTGGCCCTGTTATAGAGTTTGCACTAGGGTCCAATGTTTCTAGTTACACAAATGATTGAAGTAATATTAATTTTTTTTTGTTCCTATAGGCTTTAATGGAGGATCACCTGATTCCCTGTAGTTGGGGGTCTGAGAGCTGGGGCTATGGAGCTAGTTAAAGGGGTTGGCAAGGCATGTACTTTGGGTGCAGGAAGGGGGCGCACCAATAAGAAATCCTGTCCTGACCAGGGTATTTAGATACAGGACTAGGGCAGAAAGTCCAACCAGTTAAAGAAATGTCAAGCTACTAATTTGGGTGGGACCCCCTCCTGTGGATATGTCCCCATGTCTGACTTAAAGACCTCCTTTAAGCTAGTTTTAAACTAAAGGGGGATAAAGGGAAAGATTTAAAGTGCATTTAGACTGGATAAAATGGAAACAAAACCCTCAGCTATACAGGATTTTAGCCTCCAGGTTGAGGATATTGATGGCCTATCCTGAGGCTTGGGCATAAATATCAGATCGGTGGAGTTCGGTGCCCCCTGTAGGTAGGTGGCCCCAATGCAAACAATAAACAATAAAGAGGCTTTCAAACTGCTTATTGTCAAGACCAGGAATGCTCAACCTGCGGCCCTCCAGCTGTTGTAAAACTACAACTCCCACCATGCCCTGCTAAAGGGCTGATAGCTGTAGGCTGTCCGGGAATGCTGGGAGTTGTAGTTTTGCAACAGCTGGAGGGCCGCAGGTTGAGCATGCCTGGTCAAGAGTGCCAAGAGATGACCCCCTCCCCATAGATGTGATATTGATGGTCTATGCCGATGAGATGCTATCAATATCCTGCACTTGTTAAACCCCTTTAGTCATTCAGTGCAAGCAGAAATCTTGGAAATGTTTTGGGGAATTAATTATTTATAACTTATCCTATAGGTCATCAGTATCAAATCAGTGGGGGTTTCACTCCAGACACCCCTACCAATCAACCTGCTGGCCAATGACATGATCTTTCTACATCTTAGGCCCATTCAAGTGAATGGGATTAAGCTGCAATACCAAGCACAGCCACTATAAAATGCATGGCGCTGTGCTTGGGATACTATGTACTTCAATCAGCTGATCGGCAGGGATGCTTGGATTTGTCCCCCCCTCCCCACCAATCTGCTATTGATGACCTATGAACCTTTGTAATTCAGTTACTTTTTTTTTCTTGCATTTCAGGAAAAAACACTGAAAAGAACGAAAATGCTAAATTCATCTCACTCCAATCCCTCTCAGATGAGCCTGGCGTTTGGTGACCTCTCAGATATAAGTCACCTATACAGTGTGATAACATTTCTGGGCTTCCTGCTCATTATTTTGTGTAATTGTACAGTGATCTCTACCATCCTGCTCCATGAGAGCCTACAGAAGCCCATGTATATCTTCATAAGTGGCCTGTGTGCCAATGATCTGTATGGCAGCAGTGCCTTCTACCCCAGTCTGTTCGTAAACCTGAGCTTGAAGAGTCCGAATATCTCCTACATGGCCTGTATAATCCAAGAGTTTTGTATCAACAACTATGCAGCCTTTGAGTTCACCATATTAGCCATCATGGCCTTCGACCGCTATGTGTGCATCTGCAACCCCCTGAGATACTCCAGTATCATAACCCTAGGCACAGCCTATAAACTAATGGTCACTGCCTGGCTACACTGCTTTGTACTGATTATAGTCCATGTCGTTCTAACTGTCCGACTGCCTCTTTGTGACAATATGATCCTCAAAATATACTGTGACAACTGGACGGTGGTGAGACTCTCCTGCGAGGACACCACGGTAAACAATGCATTTGGGATGTTCCTCACGGTCAGTGTTGTCATAGGGATGCCTCTGCTTACTTTTTTATCCTACATTGAAATCCTAAAGGTCTGTGCCAAATCCAGGGATGCCCAGGTCAAGGCCATGCAGACCTGTGTCCCTCAGATTATCTCCCTTCTGATCTTCTTCGCCAGCTGCATCTTTGAGGTGATGCTCTATCGCTTCATTCCCACCATCGTGCCCTATGGTTTAAGGGTCGTCATGTCCATCAATATCTTTGTGGTGCCACCGATTGTCAATCCTATACTGTATGGGTTGAAAATGAAGGATATAAAAGTGAAAATCAGGCAGATTTTTTACAAATTTCTTTGGTGACCAAAAATTTATCTATTTTTTTTTTGTTTGTTTTGTTACTTGAAGGTTTCATGTGTGTGAATATTTCTGAGCTATATATGGCATATTGTAATAAAAGGACAACTGTGAACTCTGATACAAATGAGTTTATACTGCTGTTCAGCTCATCCGATAATTGCTTGGGAATATCACCGACAGCGGGAGTGCTTGGATTTTTCTGGTAGAGCCTTTAATTTGAAGGAAGAGCCAGTACGCAGCCATGGCCTACTCTCATGCTCAAGAATCAGGGACTTGAAGTAGCTCCTTCTTGGTAAGGGTGGGATTCCAGATGGTGGTGTAACTACAATTGACTGGACCTCATGCAGTGTCCCACTCAGAGATGGTCGTGGGCACTTCAAATAGGGTTGAGCGAACCCGAACCTGAACTTTTCAGTAAAAGTTCGGGTTCGGTGTTTAGCGATTTAATGGTGCTTGTTGAAAGGCTGCAAAGCAGTCAATCAACAAGCGTTTAACTTGTGTGTCCTTAGAAGCCATCACAGCCATGCCTACTATTGGCATGGCTGTGATTGGCCAGTGCAGCATGTGACCCAGCCTCTATATAAGCTGGAGTCTCGTAGCGCTGCACGTCACTCTGCTGTTACTAGTGTAGGGAGAGGATGCTGCTGCTGTGAGGGAGAGAATAGGAAAGAATCTTTAATCAGAAGTGCTAGTTAACTCAGCAATCAACATAGATTTTGCTTTGTGGGTGCAGTGCACAATCTTTTTACCCTACCCTGAGCCCAGTGACACAGAAAAATAACTTTTATCCGTCTGTTAGTTAGGTGGGCGGCGGCAGGAATTTTATGCAAGTTCAGTGCACCAGCACAGCATATGTGCATTTGTGACAGTCAAATAGAAGCTTGAAATACTGCAATTATATTCTGGGTTTTAAAAAAATTACAAATTTTTGGCAAGGACCTACACCCGTGGCCTTTGCAGCATTTGTCAGTGTGAAATTTAAGCTTAAAATACTGCAATAATTTTCTGGGTTTTAAAAAACACCCTTTTTGGGCAAAATACAAAATTTTACAGCCTTTGCTGCATCTGTCAGTGTGAAATACAAGCGTTAGATACTGCTGTCATATTCTGTTATTAAAAAAACACCCATTTTGGGCAAACTACTAAATTTGCGGCGTTTGCTGCAACTGTCATTGGTAAATACAATTTTGAAATACTGCAATAAATTTCTGGGTTTAAAAAAACACCAATTTTTTGCAATACCCTCCATCTGGGGCCTATGCTGCAATTGTCAGTGTGAAATTTAAGCTTAAAATACTGCAATAATTTTCTGGGTATTAAAAAGCACCCTTTTTGGGCAAAATACTAAATTTTACAGCCCTTTCTGCATCTGTCAGTGTGAAATACAAGTGTTAGATACTACTGTCATATTCTGGTATTAAAAAAACACCCATTATGGGCAAAATACAAAATTTGCGGCATTTGCTGCATCTGTCAGTGTTAAATATACGCGTTAGATACTGCTGTTATATTCTGCTACAAAAATACACCCATTTTGGGAAAAATACTTAATTTGCAGCCTTTGCTGCATCTTTCAGTGTGAAATACACGCTTTAGATACTGCTGCAATATACAGTCGTGGCCAAAAGTTTTGAGAATAACACAAATATTAGTTTTCACAAAGTTTGCTGCTAAACTGCTTTTAGATCTTTGTTTCAGTTGTTTCTGTGATGTAGTGAAATATAATTACACGCACTTAATACGTTTTAAACGTTTTTATCGATCATTACATGACATTTATGCAAAGAGTCAGTGTTGGCCCTTCTTTTTCAGGACCTCTGCAATTCGACTGGGCATGCTCTCAATCAATTCCTGACTGATAGCAACCCATTCTTTCATAATCACTTCTTGGAGTTTGTCAGAATTAGTGGGTTTTTGTTTGTCCACCCGCCTCTTGAGGATTGACCACAAGTTCTCAATGGGATTAAGACCTGGGGAGTTTCCAGGCCATGGACCCAAAATGTCAACGTTTTGGTCCCCGAGCCACTTAGTTATCACTTTTGCCTTATGGCACGGTGCTCCATCGTGCTGGAAAATGCATTGTTCTTCACTAAACTGTTCTTGGATTGTTGGAAGAAGTTGCTGTTGGAGGGTGTTTTGGTACCATTCTTTATTCATGGCTGTGTTTTTGGGCAAAATTGTGAGTGAGCCCACTCCCTTGGATGAGAAGCAACCCAACACATGAATGGTCTCAGGATGCTTTACTGTTGGCATGACACAGGACTGATGGCAGCGCTCACCTTTTCTTCTCCGGACAAGCCTTTTTCCAGATGCCCCAAACAATCGGAAAGAGGCTTCATCGGAGAATATGACTTTGCCCCAGTCCTTAGCAGTCCATTCACCATACTTTCTGCAGAAAATCAATCTGTCCCTGATGTTTTTTTTTTGAGAGAAGTGGCTTCTTTGCTGCCCTTCTTGACACCAGGCCATCTTCCAAAAGTCTTGGCCTCACTGTGCGTGCAGATGCGCTCACACCTGCCTGCTGCCATTCCTGAGCAAGCTCTGCACTGGTGGCACTCCGATCCCGCAGCTGAATCCTCTTTAGGAGACGATCCTGGCGCTTGCTGGACTTTCTTGGACGCCCTGAAGCCTTCTTAACAAGAATTGAACCTCTTTCCTTGAAGTTCTTGATGATCCTATAAATTGTTGATTGAGGTGCAATCTTAGTAGTCACAATATCCTTGCCTGTGAAGCCATTTTTATGCAACGCAATGATGGCTGCACGCGTTTCTTTGCAGGTCACCATGGTTAACAATGGAAGAACAATGAATTCAAGCATCACCCTCCTTTTAACATGTCAAGTCTGCCATTTTAACCCAATCAGCCTGACATAATGATCTCCAGCCTTGTGCTCGTCAACATTCTCACCTGAGTTAACAAGACGATTACTGAAATGATCTCAGCAGGTCCTTTAATGACAGCAATGAAATGCAGTGGAAAGTTTTTTTGGGGATTAAGTTAATTTTCATGGCAAAGAAGGACTTTGCAATTCATCTGATCACTCTTTATAACATTCTGGAGTATATGCAAATTGCTATTATAAAAACTTAAGCAGCAACTTTTCCAATTTCCAATATTTATGTAATTCTCAAAACTTTTGGCCACGACTGTACTGTCATTAAAAAAAACACCCATTTTGGGCAAAATAGTAAATTTGCGGCGTTTGATGCATCTGTCATTGTTAAATAAAATGCTTGAAATACTGCAATAATTTTCTGGGTTTAAAAAAGCACCCGTTTTTGGCAATACCCTCCATCTGGGGCCTATGCAGCATTTGGCAGTGTGAAATTTAAGCTTGAAATACTGCAATAATTTTCTGGGTTTTAAAAAGCACCCTTTTTGGGCAAAATACTTAATTTTATAGCCCTTGCTGCATCTGTCAGTGTGAAATACAAGTGTTAGATGCTACTGTCATATTCTGTTATAAAAAAAACACCTATTTTGGGCAAAATACTAAATTTGCAGCCTTTGCTGCATCTGTCAGTGTGAAATACACGCGTTAGATACTGCTGTTATATTCTGTTATTAAAAAAACACCCATTTTGGACAAGATCCTAAATTTGCGGAGAATGAGGAGAGCGGTCAAATAAGGGACGTGGCCCAGGTCGGGGTGCTGCTGGTGGAGCTCCTGTTGCAGGGAAAGGATGTGGTCGATCAGTGCCAGCTACATGCACAAGGGAAACACCTTCCTCAGGTGCGAGTAGGCGACAGAACCTTCAGCGGTATTTGGTCAGGCCTAATGCGGCTCTACGAATGGTGAGGCCTGAACAAGTACAGGCGATAGTAGATTGGGTTGCTGACAGTGGATCCAGTTCCTTCACATTGTCTTCCACCCAGTCTCCTGCTGAAAGATCAGAGTTGGCACCAGCACCCGATGTCCATCAGTCTTACCTCACCCCCTTGCAAATCAGCCAAGCAGTCTGAGCCCCAAGTCATGCAGCAGTCTCTTCTGATTTTTGATGACTCTGTTAGCAGGGTTTCCCAGGACCATCCACCTAGCCCTGCCCCAGAAGTGGAAGAGATTGAGTGCACCGATGCCCAACCACTTATTCACGCGCATAACAAAACACAAGGTGCATATTAAAATATATAACACTATATAACGACTATATAAACTGACTACGGTCTCTGCTGCACTGGTCTCTGTTGCACTGGTCTCTGCTGCACTGGTCTCTGCTGCACTGTGCCGTATTTTTCGCCCTATAAGATGCACCTAGTTTTAGAGGAGAACAATAAGAAAAAAATATTTTTTATTACACCTCAGGTCAGACCAGCAATCAGACCCCCAATGTTAATCAGACCTCAGATCAGACCCCCAAACCTTTAGCCATCTATCAGCCCCCAATGTCAGCCAGTGCCGCAATTTTTCTTCCATATATATATACACTCACCTAAAGAATTATTAGGAACACCATACTAATACGGTGTTGGACCCCCTTTTGCCTTCAGAACTGCCTTAATTCTACGTGGCATTGATTCCACAAGGTGCTGATAGCATTCTTTAGAAATGTTGGCCCATATTGATAGGATAGCATCTTGCAGTTGATGGAGATTTGAGGGATGCACATCCAGGGCACGAAGCTCCCGTTCCACCACATCCCAAAGATGCTCTATTGGGTTGAGATCTGCTGACTGTGGGGGCCATTTTAGTACAGTGAACTCATTGTCATGTTCAAGAAACCAATTTGAAATGATTCGAGCTTTGTGACATGGTGCATTATCCTGCTGGAAGTAGCCATCAGAGGTCGGATACATGTTCTCATTCTGTTTACCCCAAATTCGGACTCTACCATTTGAATGTCTCAAAAGAAATCGAGACACATCAGACCAGGCAACATTTTTCCAGTCTTCAACAGTCCAATTTTGGTGAGCTCGTGCAAATTGTAGCCTCTTTTTCCTATTTGTAGTGGAGATGAGTGGTACCCGGTGGGGTCTTCTGCTGTTGTAGCCCATCCGCCTCAAGGTTGTGTGTGTTGTGGCTTCACAAATGCTTTGCTGCAGACCTCGGGTGTAACGAGTGGTTATTTCAGCCAACGTTGCTCTTCTATCAGCTTGAATCAGTCGGCCCATTCTCCTCTGACCTCTAGCATCCACAAGGCATTTTCGCCCACAGGACTGCCGCATACTGGATGTTTTTCCCTTTTCACACCATTCTTTGTAAACCCTAGAAATGGTTGTGCAAATACTCAGACCGGCCCGTCTGGCACCAACAACCATGCCACGCTCAAAATTGCTTAAATCACCTTTCTTTCCCATTCTGACATTCAGTTTGGAGTTCAGGAGATTGTCTTGACCAGGAACAACCCCCTAAATGCATTGAAGCAACTGCCATGTGATTGGTTGACTAGATAATTGCATTAATGAGAAATAGGTTTCAGCTCTTGCGAGCCTTTCTCAAGCATGGAGACAGTGAAAGTGAGCACATTAAAAGCATTACAAAAAGTGTTCCACCCATCAGGGTGTGGTTACAATCATCTTAAATTACAGACATGTGATACAATTATAAAGTGCATGTTTAGCATAGTGACTAGTGTTATACGTTCTATCATACCAGGATACCATCCCTCTTATATAGAACAAAATATATGTAGAACTTGTGTTCCAATTAGAATCATAAAACAGTGCAAACATACTGAATGGGGATCCCAGGAGTGAAATTCGGAAAGCCATGGAGCCCACATATACTATCATGCTCCCTATGCGTCTCGATCTCCTCAATGCGCATGCCCAGAGTAACAACATCATGTGAATCACAATGTCAAAATAGTGCGCATGCGCTCTATAGGGTAACATCTATCAGCGCCATTTTGGTTCAGGGAAGAATGCCCTAGATGTCCGCTCTATGTTCGTCACGTGAATAATAACCACACAGAGTATATACTCAAAGTCGTGACCATAGAACGGAACACATAGAAAATGTGCAGCAGACCGCAGCAGGGATCTCCCACAGGTGCCAGCATCAGGACCGGGATCCCCACCTCTCGGGAGGGACACCAGACCTTGGGGCCGTGTACGTCGGAGGGGGACATCTCCATGAGCCCCACCGACCTACCTAACCCACTTGCTGGAAAAAGCGGTCATAGAGGGATTGTCCCTCAACATATACAGGAAACAGCATCGCACTATAGCTTAATAATGTCTCTGGAGTAGCGCATATACGATAGGACACTGTAGTTGGTACTGGGCTGCATCGCTTCCAACAAATTAAAGTCAAGGGATTCGCATCCAGCATCGTGAGGGTTAAAAATTCTAAAAGGCAAGAAAAAAAATATATTAGTTTCCAACTTTATACTCTATTACGTTTGCAGTTGTATATAGTACTTTCACAATTCTCCGACACTATTACAAGTACGGGGAAAGTGTAACACATAAATGCATGGATAAAGGGGGCAAGCAACAAATCACTAGGCACCTATCTGAACTCTACATTTAATCCTCTGGGGTGCAAGCTATCTAAATCATAAATCCACCGCAATTCCCTTTTCTTGAGAATAGCTAGACGGTCTCCACCTCTCCTGGGAAGTTCAACATGGTCCAGTATCCAGCATCTTAGATCCCGCTCAGTATGCCCAAGGGATCCAAAATGCCTGGAGACCGGAAGATCAGCACGTTTTTTTCTTATTGAATTCCTGTGATTGTTCAGTCTTAGTTTTAATTCTGTGGACGTTTCCCCAATATATATTAGGTTACAAGGGCATGCTAGCACATATATTACATAAGAAGATGAACAATTTAAATGGAACTTGATGGGATATTCTTTATGTGTAGAGGGATGTATGAAGGATCTAGCTTTGCATATATAGCGACAGTTGACGCAATTGAGACACGGATAGCAGCCATGTCCCGATTTAGACAATGTTCGCTGTACGCTAATTTTCTTAGGGCCTACATCCGCTCTAACCAAGTGGTCCTTGATGTTTTTACTTTTTCGATATGATAAGAGGGGAGGAGACTTCAGTTCAGGTACATCTTTGATAGACCTGCCGAGGATGCTCCAATTGTCTTTGAGGATACGTCCCATCTCCACACTACACTCAGAGTATGTGGACATGAAGGGTATCCTCCGGATTTTCTGTGAGGCAGATGAAGTTTTTTTGGGGCTATTGAGTAAAATCTCATTTTTTTGATCATCCAGCAATCGGTGGGGATAACCCCGTTCCCTAAATCTACCTGTCATCATATCCAATGTAGATACTAACTCAGTATACAGGCCTATACATCAAGCCAACTGACAGGAACACTATCCTACGATATGAAAGTAGTCATCCTCGTAGTTTAATCAAACACTTACCGCACTCACAATTCTTACGTGCTAAACGAATTATATCACAACAGACTGAGTTAGTATCTACATTGGATATGATGACAGGTAGATTTAGGGAACGGGGTTATCCCCACCGATTGCTGGATGATCAAAAAAATGAGATTTTACTCAATAGCCCCAAAAAAACTTCATCTGCCTCACAGAAAATCCGGAGGATACCCTTCATGTCCACATACTCTGAGTGTAGTGTGGAGATGGGACGTATCCTCAAAGACAATTGGAGCATCCACGGCAGGTCTATCAAAGATGTACCTGAACTGAAGTCTCCTCCCCTCTTATCATATCGAAAAAGTAAAAACATCAAGGACAACTTGGTTAGAGGGGATGTAGGCCCTAAGAAAATTAGCGTACAGCGAACATTGTCTAAATCGGGACATGGCTGTTATCCGTGTCTCAATTGCGTCAACTGTCGCTATATATGCAAAGCTAGATCCTTCATACATCCCTCTACACATAAAGAATATCCCATCAAGTTCCATTTAAATTGTTCATCTTCTTATGTAATATATGTGTTAGCATGCCCGTGTAACCTAATATATATTGGGGAAACGTCCACAGAATTAAAACTAAGACTGAACAATCACAGGAATTCAATAAGAAAAAAACGTGCTGATCTTCCGGTCTCCAGGCATTTTGGATCCCTTGGGCACACTGAGCGGGATCTAAGATGCTGGATACTGGACCATGTTGAACTTCCCAGGAGAGGTGGAGACCGTCTAGCTATTCTCAAGAAAAGGGAATTGCGGTGGATTTATGATTTAGATAGCTTGCACCCCAGAGGATTAAATGTAGAGTTCAGATAGGTGCCTAGTGATCTATTGCTTGCCCCCTTTTTCCATGCATTTATGTGTTACACTTTCCCCGTACTTGTAATAGTGTCGGAGAATTGTGAAAGTACTATATACAATTGCAAACGTAATAGAGTATAAAGTTGGAAACTAATATATTTTTTTTCTTGCCTTTTAGAATTTTTAACCCTCACGATGCTGGATGCGAATCCCTTGACTTTAGTTTGTTGGAAGCGATGCAGCCCAGTACCAACTACAGTGTCCTATCGTATATGCGCTACTCCAGAGACATTATTAAGCTATAGTGCGATGCTGTTTCCTGTATATGTTGAGGGACAATCCCTCTATGACCGCTTTTTCCAGCAAGTGGGTTAGGTAGGTCGGTGGGGCCCATGGAGATGTCCCCCTCCGACGTACACGGCCCCAAGGTCTGGTGTCCTTCCGAGAGGTGGGGATCCCGGTCCTGATGCTGGCACCTGTAGGAGATCCCTGCTGCGGTCTGCTGCACATTTTCTATGTGTTCCATTCTATGGTCACGACTTTGAGTATATACTCTGTGTGGTTATTATTCACGTGACGAACATAGAGCGGACATCTAGGGCATTCTTCCCTGAACCAAAATGGCGCTGATAGATGTTACCCTATAGAGCGCATGCGCACTATTTTGACATTGTGATTCACATGATGTTGTTACTCTGGGCATGCGCATTGAGGAGATCGAGACGCATAGGGAGCATGATGGTATATGTGGGCTCCATGGCTTTCCGAATTTCACTCCTGGGATCCCCATTCAGTATGTCTGCACTGTTTTATGATTCTAATTGGAACACAAGTTTTACATATATTTTGTTCTATATAAGAGGGATAGTATCCTGGTATGATAGAACGTATAACACTAGTCACTATGCTAAACATGCACTTTATAATTGTATCACATGTCTGTAATTTAAGATGATTGTAACCACACACTGATGGGTGGAACACTTTTTGTAATGCTTTTAATGTGCTCACTTTCACTGTCTCCATGCTTGAGAAAGGCTCGCAAGAGCTGAAACGTCGCAAACTTTGCCATAACATGGGTGAATAAACAGCTTTGATTTTTTCATCACATTTTGGAGTGCAGTCCTGCTTTCTATTTGATTATATATATATATATATATATATATATATCTGAGGGGATGCTAATACTAGAAAAACAGTTCAGAACAGGAAGGAATCTAGTAATGTGTGAGGAGATGTGGAGCAGCAGATGTCCAGGGTGCTGATTTTTATAAGTGCATTGGAGATATTTAGGAGACTAACTTAGACTAACTTAGAGATCTTCCACTGTAGAAGAACTTCAGTGGTGTTTCTGGTGGATACTCAGACACTGTATTTCAAAATGCAAATGAGCATAGGTGATTAAGGTGTTAAATTTGTTGTTGGGGAGGAGCTTTTGTGGGAATGTGTGTATACAGTCGTAACCAAAAGTTTTGAGAATTACATAAATATTGGAAATTGGAAAAGTTGCTGCTTAAGTTTTTATAATAGCAATTTGCATATACTCCAGAATGTTATGAGGAGTGATCAGATGAATTGCATAGTCCTTCTTTGCCATGAAAATTAACTTAATCCCAAAAAAAACTTTCCACTGCATTTCATTGCTGTCATTAAAGGACCTGCTGAGATCATTTCAGTAATCGTCTTGTTAACTCAGGTGAGAATGTTGACGAGCACAAGGCTGGAGATCATTATGTCAGGCTGATTGGGTTAAAATGGCAGACTGGACATGTTAAAAGGAGGGTGATGCTTAAAATCATTGTTCTTCCATTGTTAACCATGGTGACCTGCAAAGAAACGCGTGCAGCCATCATTGCGTTGCATAAAAATGGCTTCACAGGCAAGGATATTGTGGCTACTAAGATTGCACCTCAATCAACAATTTATAGGATCATCAAGAACTTCAAGTAAAGAGGTTAAATTCTTGTTAAGAAGGCTTCAGGGCGTCCAAGAAAGTCCAGCAAGCGCCAGGATCGTCTCCTAAAGAGGATTCAGCTGCGGGATCGGAGTGCCACCAGTGCAGAGCTTGCTCAGGAATGGCAGCAGGCAGGTATGAGCGCATCTGCACGCACAGTGAGGACTGTTGGAAGATGGCCTGGTGTCAAGAAGGGCAGCAAAGAAGCCACTTCTCTCCAAAAAAACCATCAGGGACAGATTGATCTTCTGCAGAAAGTATGGTGAATGGACTGCTAAGGACTGGGGCAAAGTCATATTCTCCGATGAAGCCTCTTTCCGATTGTTTGGGGCATCTGGAAAAAAGCTTGTCCGGAGAAGAAAAGGTGAGCGCTACCATCAGTCCTGTGTCATGCCAACAGTAAAGCATCCTGAGACCATTCATGTGTGGGGTTGCTTCTCATCCAAGGGAGTGGGATCACTCACAATTTTGCCCAAAAACACAGCCATGAATAAAGAATGGTACCAAACACCCTCCAACAGCAACTTCTTCCAACAATCCAACAACAGGATGGTGAAGAACAATGCATTTTCCAGCACGATGGAGCACCGTGCCATAAGGCAAAAGTGATAACTAAGTGGCTCGGGGACCAAAACGTTGACATTTTGGGTCCATGGCCTGGAAACTCCCCAGGTCTTAATCCCATTGAGAACTTGTGGTCAATCCTCAAGAGGCGTGTGGACAAAAAACCCCCCACTAATTCTGACAAACTCCAAGAAGTAATTATGAAAGAACGGGTTGCTATCAGTCAGTAATTGGTCCAGAAGTTGATTGAGAGCATGCCCAGTCGAATTGCAGAGGTCCTGAAAAAGAAGGGCCAAGACTGCAAATACTGACTCTTTGCATAAATGTCATGTAATTGTCGATAAAAGTCTTTGAAACGTATAAAGTGCGTGTAATTATATTTCACTACATCACAGAAACAACTGAAACAAAGATCTAAAAGCAGTTTAGCAGCAAACTTTGTGAAAACTAATATTTGTGTCATTCTCAAAACTTTTGGCCACGACTGTATATAGCCACATAGTATTAGCTTGCCAAATTATAGCTTGCTGATTTTTCACGTGCTGATTTTTATAAGTGCATTGGAGATATTCAGGAGATACTCAGGAGGTAATCTGGAGGTGGATACAATCTAAACAAGTACGATTTGTTTGTTTAAAATCTTTCCCCTCTTTAAAATGGAAGACCTGGTTCTATGCAGGAATTGTTGTGCTTATATTTCAGGTTCCACTCTTCGGAGGTATGGATGCTGTCTGATCTGTAGACAGCTCTCCATAATGCAGCAGGAAAATGCATTTTTGAAATCTGAGATTTGTAAATTAACCGTTAAACAAACTCAGGCTGAGAACATTGCAATGCCACTGCCACAGAGGTCCCCTAGAAATGGAAGATGGGTTACAGCAGGTTCTGGTAGACTGACAGTTGTTGATAGAAAACATGTCCCACAGTCTGTGGCTCTCCATAATTCATTTGCAGCACTTTCAGAGCGCAAGAGCAACATGGAGGATGGCTTAAGCACAGTGGGTGAGAAACAATCATCTCCCATGACTAAAGTATGCAAGACTGCAGCCAAAGACAAAAAGGATAAGGTAAGGAATTATAGTAAGCAGCTGTTGGTGGGCGATTCTATCATAAGAGGTGTGATGTTTGAGGAGAATGGTGTTGTGAGATGTCTCCATGGTGCTACCGCTAGCAGGGATAGACGACGTATCCTTAATATTGTTAGGCAAGCAAAGCAGGAAAGGGAGGTGGATGTTATTGTCCATCTTGGGACAAATGATATGGCTTGCCATGAGGTTTCAAAGGTGAAGGAAGCATTTCACACACTTGGAAATGATATACGAGAGGTTGCATCAACTGTTTCATTCTCTGCAGTTTTGCCTGTGCATAACCTTCAGCATGACAGGAAGATGCGCATTAAGGAATTCAATGTATGGCTTGGTAAATGGTGTCTGAACCAAGGGTTTGGCTTTGTGTCTCATGTTAGCTCTCATTGGAATGGAAAAGAACTGTACAAGAAAGATGGTTTGCATCTTTCTCTCAAGGGAACGAATGTCCTCAGTGAACAGTTCAAAGTACTTGCTAAGGAGCATTTAAATTAGGAAAGGGGGGCAAAAAAGTGACAATCCAGCAGTCCGACTGCCCCCCAGAACAATGCCAGAAGATGCCAGTAACACATAGGTTAACCACCTCCCGACCGCCTAACGCACGGATGCGTCCTGGAGGCGGTCGATTCATTCCACTTGGACGCATCCGTGCGTCATCCGTGCGTTATTTTAATAACAGCGTCTAATATACCTGCTACCTGGTCCTCTGGTGGTCCCTTTTGCTTGGATCGACCACCAGAGGACACAGGCAGCTCAGTAATAAGTAGCACCAAACACCACTACACAACACCCCCCTCTGTCACTTATTAACCCCTTATAAACCCCTGATCACCCCTGATCACCCCATATAGACTCCCTGATCACCCCCCTGTCATTGATCACCCCCCTGTCATTGATCACCCCCTTGTAAGGCTCCATTCAGACGTCCGTATGATTTTTACGGATCCACTGATACATGGATCGGATCCGCAAAACACATACGGACGTCTGAATGGAGCCTTACAGGGGGGCGATCAATGACGGAGGTGATCACCCCATATAGACTCCCTGATCACCCCCCTGTCATTGATCACCCCCCTGTAAGGCTTCATTCAGACGTCCGTATGATTTTTACGGATCGACTGATACATGGATCGGATCCGCAAAACACATACGGACGTCTGAATGGAGCCTTACAGGGGGGTGATCGCCCCATATAGACTCCCTGATCACCTCCCTGTCATTGATCACCCCCCTGTAAGGCTCCATTCAAACGTCCGTATGTTTTTTACGGATCCACGGATACATGGATCGGATCCGCAAAACACATACGGACATCTGAATGGAGCCTTATAGGGGGGTGATCAATGACAGGGGGGTGATCACCCCATATAGACTCTCTGATCACCCCCCTGTCATTGATCACCCCCCTGTCATTGATCACCCCCTGTAAGGCTCCATTCAAACATCCGTATGTTTTTTATGGATCCACGGATACATGGATCGGATCCGCAAAACACATACGGACATCTGAATGGAGCCTTATAGGGGGGTGATCAATGACAGGGGGGTGATCACCCCATATAGACTCCCTGATCACCCCCCTGTCATTGATCACCCCCTGTCATTGATCACCCCCCTGTAAGGCTCCATTCAGACATTTTTTTGGCCCAAGTTAGCGGGAATTTTTTTTTTTTTTTACAAAGTCTCATATTCCACTAACTTGTGTCAAAAAATAAAATCTCACATGAACTCACCATACCCCTCACGGAATCCAAATGCGTAAAATTTTTTAGACATTTAGATTTGCAGACTTCTTCTCACGCTTTAGGGCCCCTAAAATGCCAGGGCAGTATAAATACCCCACATGTGACCCCATTTTGGAAAGAAGACACCCCAAGGTATTCAATGAGGGGCATGGCGAGTTCATAGAATTATTTTTTTTGGCACAAGTTAGCGGAAATTGATATTTCATGAAAGATTTACATTTTTGTCCCAAGTTAGCGGAAAGGGAGACTTTGTGAGAAAAAAAAAATATATATAAATTTCCGCTAACTTGTGCCAAAAAAAATAATTCTATGAACTCGCCATGCCCCTCATTGAATACCTTGGGGTGTCTTCTTTCCAAAATGGGGTCACATGTGGGGTATTTATACTGCCCTGGCATTTTAGGGGCCCTAAAGCGTGATAAGAAGTCTGGGATCCAAATGTCTAAAAATGCCCTCATAAAAGGAATGTGGGCCCCTTTGGGCATCTAGGCTGCAAAAAAGTGTCACACATCTGGTATCGCCGTACTCAGGAGAAGTTGGGCAATGTGTTTTGGGGTGTCTTTTTACATATACCCATGCTGGGTGAGATAAATATCCTGGTCAAATGCCAACTTTGTATAAAAAAATGGTAAAAGTTGTCTTTTGCCAAGATATTTCTCTCACCCAGCATGGGTATATGTAAAATGACACCTTAAAACACATTTCCCAACTTCTCCTGAGTACGACAATGCCAGAAGTGTGACACTTTTTTGCAGCCTAGGTGGGCAAAGGGGCCCACATTCCAAAGAGCACCTTTCGGATTTCACCGGCCATTTTTTACAGATTTTGATTTCAAACTACTTCGCACGCATTTGGGCCCCTAAAACGCCAGGGCAGTATAACTACCCCACAAGTGACCCCATTTTGGAAAGAAGACACCCCAAGGTATTTCGTGATGGGCATAGTGAGTTCATGGAAGTTTTTATTTTTTGTCACAAGTTAGTGGAATATGAGACTTTGTAAGAAAAAAATAAAATAAATAAATAAATCATCATTTTCCGCTAACTTGTGACAAAAAATAAAAACTTCTATGAACTCACTATGCCCATCAGCGAATACCTTAGGGTGTCTACTTTCCAAAATGGGGTCATTTGTGGGGTGTTTGTACTGTCTGGCCATTGTAGAACCTCAGGAAACATGACAGGTGCTCAGAAAGTCAGAGCTGCTTCAAAAAGCGGAAATTCACATTTTTGTACCATAGTTTGTAAACGCTATAACTTTTACCCAAACCATTTTTTTTTTTTACCCAAACACTTTTTTTTAATCAAAGACATGTAGAACAATAAATTTAGAGAAAAAATTATATATGGATGTCGTTTTTTTTGCAAAATTTTACAACTGAAAGTGAAAAATGTCTTTTTTTTTGCAAAAAAATCGTTAAATTTCGATTAATAACAAAAAATGTAAAAATGTCAGCAGCAATGAATTACCACCAAATGAAAGCTCTATTAGTGAGAAGAAAAGGAGGTAAAATTCATTTGGGTGGTAAGTTGCATGACCGAGCAATAAACGGTGAAAGTAGTGTAGTGCAGAAGTGAAAAAAGTGGCCTGGTCATTAAGTGTGTTTAAGCTAGGGGAGCTGAGGTGGTTAAGAAATGACAAGTTCAGAGTCTTGTCTACAAATGCTCGCAGTTTAGGGAATAAGATCAATGAACTTGAGGCTATAATGGCATCTGAGAATATAAATTTAGTGGCTGTTACTGAGACGTGGTTCAATGGAAGTAATGACTGGGATATAACAATACTAGGGTTCTCTCTATATAGGAAAGACAGAGAAGGAAAGAAGGAGGAGGGGTGGCCCTGTATGTGAAAGATAGCATAAAATTGAATTTAATACAAGTTAGCGAGACCAATTTAGAGTCAGTTTGGGTTACCTTGCAGCTTGATAATCATAAGGTAACTCGTGTAGGTGTGATATATAGACCACCTAGCCAAGTCAAAGAATTTGATGATATACTAGTTGAGGAAATAGCTAAAATGACATTGAAGGGGGAAGTTATCATTATGGGAGACTTTAATCTTCCTGATGTAAACTGGAAAACCAACATAGCTAGTTCTGTCAGGAGTACAGATATTCTAAATTCCCTACTGGGATTATCTCTACAGCAAGTAGTGAAGGTGCCAACCCGGAAGGAGGCCATTTTAGATTTAGTATTCACAAAGTGTGGTTTACTATAAGTACAGTGACTGATTCACACCACACAAAAACAAAAGTTTTAGATTTTAGAAAAACTGACTTTTCAAAAATTAGATTAGTGGTATACGAGTCCCTATCAGATTGGAACAGTTTCAATGGAGTCCAGGAGAAATGGGACTACTTAAAAGTGGCACTATTGAAGGCAGCAGAAAATTGCATTAGGCTTGTCAGTAAAAGCAAAAAAAGGAAGAGACCACTGTGGAACTCAGCAGAAGTGGCTGAAATCATTAAAAACAAAAAGATCGCAATTAGTAATTATAAAAAAACAAAAAATGAGGATGACAGGCAAAATTTTCAGATTAGGTAGAGAGAGGCCAAACAAGTTATAAGAGCTTCTAAAGCACAGGCAGAAGAGAAATTAGCTCAGTCAGTGAAAAAAAGCGATAAGACATTCTTCAGATATATAAATGAAAAAAGGAAACTAAAACAAGGAATTACCAAATTAAAAACAAAAGAAGGAAGGTATACGGAAAAAGATAAAGAACTAGCTGACTGCTTCAATGAATACTTCTGTTCAGTTTTTACAAATAAAAATGAAGGAAAAGGACCTCAGTTAGGAAGGAAGACTAATGAATCTGTTGATGCATGTGTCTTTACAGAGGAAGAGGTTCTGAGTCAGCTGTCTAAAATTAATACAAATAAGTCACAGGGGCCTGATGGGATACATCCAAAGCTATTAAGAGCTTAGCGGTGAACTAGCAAAACCATTAACAGATTTATTTAACCAATCACTGGTAACAGGAGTCGTCCCAGAAGATTGGAAATTAGCAAATGTTGTGCCCATTCACAAGAAAGGTATTAGGGAGGAATCGGGCAACTATAGGCCAGTAAGCCTGACATCAATAGTGGGGAAATTAATGGAAACCATACTCAAGGAGAGGATTGTGGAACATCTAAAATCCCATGGATTGAAAGATGAAAAACAGCATGGGTTTACTTCAGGGAGATCATGTCAAACTAATCTTATTGATTTTTTTGATTGGGTGACTAAAATAATAGATGGCGGTGGTGCAGCAGACATTGCTTATCTAGACTTTAGTAAGGCTTTTGATACTGAAGGCTTATCAATAAATTGCAGTCTTTGGGCTTGGACTCCAATATTGTTGAATGGATTAGGCAGTGGCTGAGGGACAGACAACAGAGGGTTGTAGTCAATGAAGTATATTCAGACCATGGTCTTGTTACCAGTGGGGTACCTCAGGGATCTGTTCTGGGACCCATATTGTTTAATATCTTTAACAGCAAAATTGTAAATGGCCTCGATGGTAAGGTGTGTCTTTTTGCTGATGACACAAAGATTTGCAACAGGGTTGATGTTCCTGGAGGGATACACCAAATTGAAAAGGATTTAGGAAAACTAGAGGAAAAAAATATGGCAACTAAAATATAATGTTGATAAGTGCAAGATAATGCACCTGGGGCGTAAAAACCCAAGAGCAGAATATAAAATCAGTGATACAGTCCTAACCTCAGTATCTGAGGAAAGGGATTTAGGGGTCATTATTTCAGAAGATTTAAAGGTAGGCAGACAATGTCATAGAGCAGTAGTGATGAGCGGGAGGTGCCATATTCGATTTTGCGAATATTCGATTGAATATTCGTCTTATATTCGTCGAAATCGAATATTCGTCATTATGCTATTTATCGCGAATAATATGCGATTTATTTAATCGCGTATTACGATTTTGTGTATTTTACGAATATTCGCCATATATTCTTGTTTTAGAATATGACGAATATTCTAAAAAACGAAGTTATAGCAATATAGCGAATATTCGTAAAATACACATATAGACTGCAATTTCACTAATGTAGTGCTATAATCTTTTTTTTTTGTCAGTGGCATCGGTGTAAGGATTGCCACTGTGAGTAATTTTATTTATTTAATTTAACTTTTTTTATTTTATTTCAGGACCTACTGAACCCCTCCTGTTCAAATCAGCTTGCAATGTAGGTGTTCTTTTGACACAGACACATGACTCTTTTGGTTCATCTGTGAGATCGTAAGAGTGCATAAATATACAAAAAATGTGTAGTTTTGTTGCACCATGTATAGTAGGCAGCATTCCAGAGTGAGAGGGGTTAGTTGGAGGGAAGCATGGGAGGGTTGATGTTCAGAGTCAAAAAGTGGATACGTTTCGGGGAGATAGGCTTATCAGGGTGAGGTTGGGAAGAGTTCTTCACAGAGCTTTCTTAGGCTGGGTTCACATTGCCTTTTAGCCATTTGCAGGCTTTCCATTAGCGGGTATAGGTCAAAGTAGAGATGAGCGAACCACTCAAGATTTGGTTCAGTTCAGGTTCGCCAAATTTTTCAAAAACTTGGTTTCGCTCCCGAATTGTTTCGGCATTTTGGCCCGAACCAAAGTTGCTCCAATTACCCTGAATAATGGTATATATTTCCCTCTAGTCTCCTAGGATTTTTAGGAAAACTAGTTGTCCCTTTTCGTTTATTTTTTATGAATTTTTTTCCTCCCCAACCTCTTGAACACAATGACAGCAATAGTAAATGATGCCTAAGTGACTGACATACACTCACCTAAAGAATTATTAGGAACACCTGTTTTATTTCTCATTAATGCAATTAATAGTCAACCAATCACATGGCAGTTGCTTCAATGCATTTAGGGGGGTGCTCCTGGTCAAGACAATCTCCTGAACTTCAAACTGAATGTCAGAATGGGAAAGAAAGGTGATTTAAGCCATTTTGAGCGTGGCATGGTTGTTGGTGCCAGACGGGCCGGTCTGAGTATTTCACAATCTGTTTAGTTACTGGGATTTTCACTCACAACCATTTCTAGGGTTTACAAAGAATGGTGTGAAAAGGGAAAAACATCCAGTATGCGGCAGTCCTGTGGGCAAAAATGCCTTGTGGATGCTAGAGGTCAGATGAGAATGGGCCGACTGATTCAAGCTGATAGAAGAGCAATGTTGACTAAAATAACCACTCGTTACAGACATTTTTGTGCCTCTCAGATAATTTTGTGCACTACCCTGTGTATTGGTGTAGTGATCACCTATATGCTCGTTTAATTCAATTCAATAACATCCCCCCCCATAAAAAAAAAATGTGAACTGTGTGTGGCGAGATAAACGGATTTAGCCCTAATATTGCGTTCTCAATCACTGATTTATACGATTTTTCAAACTTAAAGTACAAAATTAAAGAGTAACTAAACTTTTGTATAAATTTTTGTGAACATGTCCCTAATGCCCTAATAACAGATTTTGTAATATAGTTCATTAATATTTTTTGTATTTTTAATACTTTTTACTACACGTTTTTCTGTGCGCTTAAAATCTACTTCTCTGTACATGGAGTACATATTTTATGAATGGGGCTGCGGCACAGTGAGTACGTTCAAGAGCGCATATTGCTGCTCTTGCCCGTGCCCCCCGGAGGTTTACTAATTGCTGGCATAGCACACGGGTACCCTGTAACCATGTGCTATGCAAGGATTAGCTGAGCGGAGCGGCTCCTGTCTGTGCCTACTTTGCTAAGCCAAGAGTCCGGGCCACGAGCAGGATCCGGGGAGGAAGGAGAGGGGAGGAGCTTCCTGGCTGTAGCCTGTCTATTGTTTAATGTAAAGCAGGCAGTGCAGCCAGGACACGCCCCCCCCCCCCCCCTCTGTGTGATGTGTGGAGCCGGGCTCCTCCACCCGGACCTACTCACCTTAAATATCGCACAGCTCCTCCTCCACTCCTCTTTTGGTGCCTTCAGGACTAGGAGGGAGGAAGTGAAGCTGCAACAGCCCGTGCCACGGAGCCATGTGGTGGGCAGTCTGTGAAACAGAACTGGATGGTGATTCCTGTCTCAGGGAGGGAAAAAATAATATTTAAATACATTATCTTTATGTTGGGGCCCTGAGTATTAAGTACAGAGGGGGTCATTAGGTTAATTGTGCCGCAATCTGCGACTGTTCCCCACTTATGCCAGGTTTTAAAAAAGGGGGCCTCGGTGGAGAAGGGGACGGGACAGCAGGCCCATCTCATTTACCATTTTCTACCCCTGTATAGTGTTTGCTGGGAGTGGCCTATTATATGTAGGAGGGGCTTAAACAATGGGTGGGACTTAAAATTTTCCGTAGCATGCTACGCGCATCGCCTTTTTTATACTCGGGCGCTCCCTCCCTAGACAAAATTTCTGGGTGCTACCCTGGTGAGAGGGGATGTTGTTTCTTTTTGTGAAGACCACTATTTGGTTTAGAGAGTCTTATAGACCAGACACTGCTCCCTGGGAAAAAGGAAATGTAAATTAGCTCCCACCCATGAGGAAGAACCCTGCTCTGCACTGATGAACGTAAAAAACCCACAAACAGATGTTTGCAAATAGGTGCATTTTCCTTATGGAGAAGATTCTGGTTTAGCCTATATGTCATTACCACGTCATTTTCTATGGTTGGTTAAAGGGACTTACATTGACTTGTAGGGTAGCTACCTCCAATAGGTCACACTACAGAGGTAAATCTATTAACCATTGTAATAGCTAAGCTAAAGCCATCTATAGGGACATCTGTAAGAGGTCAGACGATAAGCAGAGTCCAGGGACGAAGTACAGATCAGGAGCACACGCGAGTATCAGGAACCAGCAAACTCAAGGACCTTGACACTGAGGCCTCTGGGGAGGGGGCTGAGCCACTTAAATACACGCAGGAGAGCCAGAGTTGGTCAGCGAGGTCATCTGACCTAAGGGTACTTTCACACTAACGTTTTTCTTTTCCGGCATAGAGTTCCGTCACAGGGGCTCTATACCGGAAAATAACTGATCAGTTTTATCCCCATGCATTCTGAAAAGAGAGTAATCCGTTCAGGATGCATCAGGATGTCTTCAGTTCAGTCGTTTTGACTGATCAGGCAAAAGATAATACCGCAGCATGCTACGGTTTTATCTCCGGCGAAAAAAACGGAAGACTTGCCTGAATATCCTGCATTTTTCCCCATAGGAATACATTAGTGCCGGATCCGGCATTCAAAATACCGGAATGCCGGATCCGTCCTTCTGGCCTGTGCATGTACTATGTTACAAATGCTTTCAGTCACAGCCAGATCGGCGGATCAGGCGGGCAGTTCTGACGATGGAACTGCCCACCAGATCACACTGCCGCAAGTGTGAAAGTAGCCTAACCCACACAGCCCAGGGAGTGATGCGCTCCGCCCTTAGAGCAGTGTAACATGAAACCAGACAAACTCATGCTGTGTTCAGGGCTGAGTGGAAGCTGTGGAGCAGAATCTTCAAAAGCACCGGTCACAGGTCACTGCTGAGCGCGGCACCTAAGTCATAAGTCCATTTAAGGTGCAAAAGAGGTCACATTGTGGTACACATAAAAGAGTCCATACAATGGGCAAAAGTGCTTGAACGTTCCAAAACTGGAACACTTGAGTGCAAAAACATAGTGCAAAAATATGGAAGGTTCCCAACCCATGGATGGTAAATGGTATGGGCTTGAAAAAACACAGGCGGGGCTCCCACTATTGGTCTTGCTTGAGGTAGTACAAAGTTACAAATCACTGCAATGTCATTGGAATTTTAGTGAGAATCCTTAAGGCAGGTGGAGTTCCCACTTAATCTGAGTAGGGGAAAAAAGGAAATGTGCGCTGGTGGGCGCAACTTGGAGATAAAGTTGTTAGCAGCTGTGTGGAGTCCTAACAATCCGTGCTTTTCTAGGAGCGAGTTAAAGAGGACCTTTTACTAGATAAAAAAAATCTAAACGAACTATAGAGACATGGAGAGCCCCTGCACTTACTATTATCCCTGGGCTCCGCTCCGTTCGCCCGGTATAGACTCCGGTATCTTCATAGTTAGGCTCCACCCAGTTGAGCCTGCCGGCGTCTCTTTCTCCCATGCTGTAGCGCTGGCCAATCGCAGCGATCAGCTCATAGCCTGAGAGAAAAAAAAACCTCTCAGGCTATGAGCTGAGCGCTGCGATTGCCTATACCGGGCGAACGGAGCGGCGCCCAGGGATAATAGTAAGTGCAGGGGGATCCCTGGGCACCGCTCTCCATGTCTGTATAGTTAGTTTAGATTTTTTAATCTAGTGAAAGGTCCTCTTTAACTCAGGGCAACAAAACAGAAAAATGGGCCAACAAGCTCTCACCCATCAGACGAGGTCCAGTTGTGGCTCCAAATGTCCATGAATTTGTTCTTTAGATAATAAATAGGGAGCTCCTTAGAGGAGAAACCTGAAATCTTCTTCGCTGCTGGAGCTGCTGAAGGACATTAGGGGTCTGTCTTACCCCTTGCTGGCAAAGTGCGCAGCTTGAATAGAGCTCCACTGCCCTCTAGTGGAGGATTCTTGTTTGGGTTGAACTTGGGTTCTGTAAATAGCTGCTGCATTCTCCTGCTTTAAGGTGCCAGCACCTCCTTCCAGGGCAGGACTGAGGATCTCCAGCTGCAATGGCTGCTTTAGCATTGGTAACCAAGGCCCTCCTGATGAAGCGGACGCCATGTTCCAGGGAATCTGGTAGTGAACCACTGTGGGATGGTAGGAGAACACTGTGGTCACCTGGAAACCCAGTTAAAATGTGGGCAACAGAGACAGGCTCGGGATCAGAACCTCCGGCTGGGGCTGCGGCTTTTCTTGGAAGCAGAGGACTCCCTCTGCAGTCTCCTGCAGGCAATGTACCCGGGCTGGGGCTGCTGGATCCTCCAACCAGGTCTCGGTGCTGGCGCTGGGACTAAGGGCTTGGCTAGTAGGGTCTCCCCGGTGGCAAAGCATCCCATAGCGGACCCCATGGAGGTATATTCTACCCGGTCCCCCGCGTACAGACTATGTCGGGCCTGGGGGAGATAAGGCCGCTTTACTGACCTGCAGCCTACTAAGAGCTCTTCCTTCGTTTTGTCATCTGGCAGGAAACCCCTCCCCTGCTCAACAGAGAACCAGATTACTTTCTCCAAATGCAGTACGCAGGCCTGCATGGTATTGCGATGTGAGGTCACAGTTACTTAGGCAAACAAGGGTTGCTATGGGTTACTCACAGTTTGTAGGAAGACCCTGGGCAGCGTACAGCAGTGATGGAGAGGCTGGCACAGAAGTCCTCTGGGCCACTCTCTGTATATGGGGACCAGGTCTGATGGTGGGTGAGGTGCCCTGGATGTTGCAGATGTTTAATGTGCCTAGGGCAAGGTCCCTTTAAGGTTCGTGACGCCAGTGCCTGTAACGGTGGCACACTGATTGATAGTTGTAATAAGTGAGGAACACAGTGTGGTGGTGAACCAAACTTTTCTTTACTAGAAACAGTTAACTTTGTACAGACTTTTGTAAGTTCAGTCTCATATAGCAGGATCACATCACAAGCAGGCTTTCACATCAATGGCAGGCAACAATGTTCTTTGCAAGATACTCAGAGGGTTAAAAACAATCACAGACCAGGCTGTACCTTCTCCTCAGAAATACTGTACAGTCGAGGCCAAAAGTTTTGAGAATTACATAAATATTGGAAATTGGAAAAGTTGCTGCTTAAGTTTTTATAATAGCATTTTGCATATACTCCAGAGTGTTATGAAGAGTGATCAGATGAATTGCATAGTCCTTCTTTGCCATGAAAATTAACTTAATCCCAAAAAAAACTTTCCACTGCATTTCATTGCTGTCATTAAAGGACCTGCTGAGATCATTTCAGTAATCGTCTTGTTAACTCAGGTGAGAAGGTTGACGAGCACAAGGCTGGAGATCATTACGTCAGGCTGATTGAGTTAAAATGGCAGACTTGACATGTTAAAAGGAGGGTGATGCTTGAAATCATTGTTCTTCCATTGTTAACCATGGTGACCTGCAAAGAAACGCGTGCAGCCATCATTGCGTTGCATAAAAATGGCTTCACAGGCAAGGATATTGTGGCTACTAAAATTGCACCTCAATCAACAATTTATAGGATCATCAAGAACTTCAAGGAAAGAGGTTCAATTCTTGTTAAGAAGGCTTCAGGGCGTCCAAGAAAGTCCAACAAGCGCCAGGATCGTCTCCTAAAGAGGATTCAGCTGCGGGATCGGAGTGCCACCAGTGCAGAGCTTGCTCAGGAATGGCAGCAGGCAGGTATGAGCGCATCTGCACGCACAGTGAGGACTGTTGGAAGATGGCCTGGTGTCAAGAAGGGCAGCAAAGAAGCCACTTCTCTCAAAAAAAACCATCAGGGACAGATTGATCTTCTGCAGAAAGTATGGGGAATGGACTGCTGAGGACTGGGGCAAAGTCATATTCTCCGATGAAGCCTCTTTCCGATTGTTTGGGGCATCTGGAAAAAGGCTTGTCCGGAGAAGAAAAGGTGAGCGCTACCATCAGTCCTGTGTCATGCCAACAGTAAAGCATCCTGAGACCATTCATGTGTGGGGTTGCTTCTCATCCAAGGGAGTGGGATCACTCACAATTTTGCCCAAAAACACAGCCATGAATAAAGAATGGTACCAAACACCCTCCAACAGCAACTTCTTCCAACAATCCAACAACAGTTTGGTGAAGAACAATGCATTTTCCAGCACGATGGAGCACCGTGCCATAAGGCAAAAGTGATAACTAAGTGGCTCGGGGACCAAAACGTTGACATTTTGGGTCCATGGCCTGGAAACTCCCCAGATCTTAATCCCATTGAGAACTTGTGGTCAATCCTCAAGAGGCGGGTGGACAAACAAAAACCCACTAATTCTGACAAACTCCAAGAAGTAATTATGAAAGAATGGGTTGCTATCAGTCAGGAATTGGCCCAGAAGATGATTGAGAGCATGTCCAGTCGGATTGCAGAGGTCCTGAAAAAGAAGGGCCAAGACTGCAAATACTGACTCTTTGCATAAATGTCATGTAATTGTCGATAAAAGCCTTTGAAACGTATAAATTGCGTGTAATTATATTTCACTACATCACAGAAACAACTGAAACAAAGATCTAAAAGCAGTTTAGCAGCAAACTTTGTGAAAACTAATATTTGTGTTATTCTCAAAACTTTTGGCCACGACTGTACACTGTTCCTCAGAACTCCTGTCTGTCTTTATCCTAAGGCCCGTATGCCCTAATGCCGGCTTTATCCTTGGTAGAAATTCTCCTCAGGTATATATTCTTGCTTTAGGTTAATGATCCTTCTGCCCTTCAGCTTACTTGTCTTAGCTGGAACACTGGCTCTGCTCTGCTCTGGTTAGGGAACTGCAGGTTTCTCCCAGGAGGCAAACTCTTCTCTTGGGGTGAATCTTCTGAGCGAACAAAGGCTCAGGAACTTCAGGCAGGCTATAATCCTTTACTAGCCTCCTGGTGGCAACTAGAAGCCTGGGCTGTCTAGCTACATGTCAGGAGGAGGCCCTCAGCTTGTCTATGGCTGGTGCCCTCTCACTTCTGTCTCTCCACAGACTCCTGACTACAGACTAACCCCTCCCTGTCTGGATCTAAGTATATATACTAGGGGCTCCCTAGCTCCCTCTAGTGTCTAGGATGTTAAACTACACCATAATAGGCCTGCTGCACATATCACAGGAAAAATACACATTAAATACACATTAAAATGCATTAAAATGTACTGTGAAATACACTGCCACTGTCCCACAGGAGGTGGAGAACAACGTGGCCCAATTGACCCTTGTGTAGTGCCCACATTTACCTAGTAGGACACTTCACAAGCAGCGCTCCAGCTTCAGATCTCCTGGACGTGGGTGGTCCAAGACCTGGATGACCCATTCTTCTACAGCCTTCTTATATTCCCAGGTCATCTGCGCGTGGGCCACCACTGCTCACTGAGACTTTGGGGTTCAGCCTCATGGAGGGTACTGCAGCTCTGGGCAGCGAAGTGGATGCTCTGGCCGCCTCCAACGCACCAGCTGGTATGGCATACTCCTCTGCTCTCTCAGGGGCCCGCTTCTCCTGGGCAGCCTGTAGTTCAGCTAGTGCAGCTTGCACTTCGGGCTCGTTGCCTCACATCATTTTACCCCAGTTTTGCTGGGGCTGGCGCGCCATGTTGCTCCCTTCTGACTGGCTGCTAAAGAGGATAGATCCTTGTGGGCAGAGTCTCTGCTTCCAACGCTTAAACTGGGCGGATCCTTCTTTCCAGCTCTGGCTGGGCAAAAACAACATAAACCATAGCTGACAAAGATGGCGGTGGGAGAATAGCCTGCTGGATCCGTGTTAACGCTAGTCCACCGTGCTGCCGCAAGTCCGCTCTGGCACCATTCACTATAATGGGGGCGGGCCGGACCCTGCTGCCACAAGTGTGAAAGTAGCCTTATGTAGCTATAAGCAGCATCATCTTATTGCTATATCATCATTATATTTATTATATCATTATCATGTTAGGATTTTTATTATATAATTAAACCATAATCATAATATTATTATTATTATTACTAGTATTATTTTGTTCACACAATTTTATTAGTAATAATATTTTTATTTTTCATTTGTATCATTATTGTTATTTCATCATTATAATCATAATTTTATTATTTCATTCTATGCTATTTTGAGCTTACACTTGAAGCATTTTCTTTCATTTTTAACCTTTGCTTTAATTACATTAGGAATAATTTAACATGTGTTTCCGTTAATCCCTTATTCACATGGTAGTTCATATTAGCCTTGTGGCAGTTTTTTTTTTTAACGCCTGTCTTCAGAATAGTGGCAGTCTATGGATATATTCCCATATATTCCCTTTTTTTTTTTAACGAAATCCCAGTCATCAAAAATTAGAGCATATCCTATTTTGTTCATTTTCATGGCCCACATCCCCTGTACAGTTCTGCAGCTTTCTCATAGAATTTGCACATGAAAATGGTGAGGATGTAAAGGTTATGGGCACCTGGGGGCCATTTTTTTTTTTATGATTGCATTTTACTCATTTTGGGCTAAAAAAAACATTTTAATTGGTCTGGTAGGGGTGAGCATACCCGTGGATTTTCGGGTTCGACGGGTTCAGAAGAACTTTGTTTCAAAGTTTGGTTCAGGTACCTGAAGTTCACCCAAACTTGACCCCGAACCCCATAATAGTCAATAGGGACCCAAACTTTGGTGCTGTAAAATGGCTGTAAAATAGTCATAGCAAGGGCTAGAGGGCTGCAAAAGGAAGCAAAATGGGGATAAGAGCAGGACAATTGCCCTGCAAACAAATGTGGATAGGGAAATGACTTAAAATAGAATAGAAAAAAATAAAAATAATAATAAACTTGAACCAAGAGGTGGAGGTCCAAGTGGAGTAGGAGGTTGAGGAGGCGGTGGACATGGCAGTGTAGGTGGAAGCAGGGGCGGACTGACCATTCGGGCACGGACCAAGGGCCCGCGGTCACTAGGGTGGCCCGTCAGGGCCGTCTTCGGTACTTACAAGCTCTGACGGGGCCCGGAATGAAGTACAGTGACCATGCTGGCAAGGAAGGGGGAGGTGGTGGCGCAGAGGCAAGGGGGGGGGGGACGGTGCGCACTCACACACCCGGCAGTTCTTGTCACTGCCGGGCTGTTGTTTCCATAGCGAAGCAGGGAGCGCTCTCCGTTCCCTGCTTCACTGTTCTTCTGAGCGCTCCCCCTGCTGCCACACATCATGCTACTGGCTGTGGAAGGAGTGCTGAAGACCCGGAAATCGGCCTCCAGCACAGCCAGCAGTGTGATGTGAGTGTGGGAGCGTGTCATCAGGAAAAAAGGTAAGTATGTGGATTTTTTTATTTTTATATAAAGCTGCAGAATGGGGACAACAACTACTGTGAGGGGGCTGTGAGCATAACTAATTTGAGGGGGCACATATCTGGCATAACTACTATGAGGGGGCACATATCTGGCATAACTACTGTGAGGGGGCACATATCTGGGCATTTCTACTGCGAGAGGCACATAATCTAGCATAACTGCTGTGAAGAGGCACATAATTTGACAGAACTACTGTGAGGGGAACATAATCTGGCATAACTACTGTGAGGGGAACATAATCTGGCATAACTACTGTGAGGGGGCACATAATCTGACATAACTACTGTGAGGGGGCACATATCTGGGCATATCTACTGTGAGGGGCACATATCTGGGCATATCTACTGTGAGGGGCACATATCTGGCATAACTACTGTGGGGGGCACATAATCTGGCATAACCACTGTGAGGGGGCACATATCTGGGCATATCTACTGCGAGAGGCACATAATCTATCATAACTACTGTGAAGAGGCACATAATTTTGCAGAACTACTGTGAGTGGGCACATTTGGCATAACTACTGTGAGGGGGCACATAATCTGACATAACTACTGTGAGGGGGCACATATCTGGGCATAACTAGTGTGAGGGGGCACATATCTGGGCATATCTACAGTGAGGGGCACATAATCTGACATAACTACCGTGAGGGGGCACATATCTGGGCATAACTACTGTGAGGGGGCACATATCTGGGCATATCTACTATAAGGGGCACATAATCTGACATAACTACTGTGAGTGGGCACATAATCTGACATAACTACCATGAGGAGGCACATATTTAGGCATAACTACTGTGAGGAGGCACATAATCTGACATAACTACCGTTAGGGGGCACATAACTGGGCATATCTACTGTGAGGGGCACATAATCTGGGGACTGAGAGGCATAATGGGGGCTGAGAGGCATAATGGGGGCTGAGAGGCATAATGGGGGCTGAGAGGCATAATGGGGGCTGGCTGAGAGGCATGATGGGGGCTGAGAGGCATAATGGGGGCTGAGAGGTGCATAATGGGGGCTGAGAGGCATAATGGGGGGTGATGAGAGGCATGGGGCTCTCATCTGAGGTCTGATTGGGGGTAATTTACATTGGGGTCTGAGCTGAGGCCTGATTTGAGGTCTTATTGGGGTCTTATTTACATTGGGGGTCTGATTGGGGCTGTCAGCTGATGTCTGTTTAACATTGGGGGTCTGATTGGTGGTCTGACCTGAGGTGTAATGAAAAATATATTTTTTCTTATTGTCCCCCTCTAAAACCTATATGCGTCTTATATTTCTCCTTCCTGCAGAGCGGTGCCCACTTCCAGCCTGAGCCCAGCTGCCCAGAGCACTGATCCTGAGCCGCTGGAGTCTTCAGAACTGGAAGTATTTACAGTCATTCACTGTAAGCTATAATATATATTACTTGTTTTATGTGAGTAAGGGTGCTGGGTGGTTGGAGAAGGGGGGGGATGGTAAAGAGAAATTCTGTACCAAGTGTAGGTGATGTGGGCGGTGCAATATGTGGGTGGTGCTGTGTGTGGGTGTGACTTGAGGGTGGGCGGGACACAGGGACCCATAATCTCCTATTGCCCGGGGGCCCCATGAGTTGTCAGTCCGCCCCTGGGTGGAAGCAGAGGTGGAGGAGGCGGAGGTAGCCAACACTTTATTTATTTATTTTTAACTTGGGGAGGCCCCAAAACATTAGGAAATGGCAAACAGAATGAACAAAGTGCGCTGCAGTATAACAATGGCTTGTTAGTGCCGGTATACATGTCTATTCTGCACAAGGTACGGACAAGTCCTTAGGGATCCATGCCTGGTTCCTTTTAATGAACGTGAGCTTGTCCACATTGGCTGCGGACAGGCGGCTGCGCTTGTCTGTGATGACGCCCCCTGCCGTGCTAAACACACGTTCAGATAATACACTGGCTGCAGGGCAGGCCAGCACCTCCAAGGCGTAAAGGGCAAGCTCAGGCCATGTGCCTAATTTGGAGACCCAGAAGTTGAAGGGGGCAGACCCGTCATTAAGTACGTGTAGGCGTGTGCACACATACTGCTCCACCATGCTGCAGAAACGCTGCCTCCGGCTAAGACGTTCCATATCAGATGGTGGTGCTGTATATTGTGAGCTGCAGACAAAGCTTTTCCACATTTCGGTCATGCTAACCCTGCCTTCTTAGGTGCTGACAGTGCCCCTGCTGCGTTGGTGACTTCTTCCTCCTCTGCCTCATGCTTCCACCAGACTGCTTTTGCATTCACGCATCTTCCGATTGCGCTCCAGTGATGGAAGTAAGGACGGCACATTGTCCCTGTAGCAGGGATCCAGCAGGGTGGTAATATCGAAAATTAAGCAGCACTATCATTAGGTCCAAATTGGACAGTCCATGAAGTGGCGGTGCCAGCAGTGTTAGGCCTTAGCCCAGCAGGCCCCTGATAATCAACCACTCTGCTTTAAAAAGACTCATTGTAGTCAAAACGTCACATTCTTGGTGAATAAATTAGGAATTGCATTGAAGACATTGAGTGCTGCAGTATTTCTCACAAATCATTGAGCCAGCAGGGTGGCCACCCAGTAACAAGCACTGGTAACAACCAGGGCAACTCGGCGGTCGTTGCAGAGACACTGCAGCATGTAATCGCTCATGTGTGCCAGACTGTCCAGAGGCAACAACAAGGTGTCCTCTGTGGGAGGTGTATCGTCTGTGTCCTCTGTATCCCCCCAGCCACGCTCCATTGATGCCCGTGAGCTGATTTGGGTACCACCCGGCTGTGAACACAGTTCCTCCTCCTCCTCCAAAACTGCGCCCTGACTGGACAGTTGTGTACCTGGCCGCTGTTGGTGCAGGAACTCTGAGCCACCTGTGGACGACTGGCCTGATGACAGTGGGAATGATTCCTGTTCCTCCTCCTCTTCCTCTTCTGCCACATCCTCTTTCATCATCGCCCAAAGCATTTTCTCAAGAAGACATAGAAGTGGGATAGTAACGCTGAGGATGGCGCCATCGGCACTGGCCATGTTGGTGGAGTACTCGAAGCAGCGCAACAACGCACACACGTCCTGCATGGAGGCCCACTCGTTGGTGGTGAAGTGGTGCTGTTCCACAGAGCGACTCACCCGTGCGTGCTGCAGCTGAGACTCCACTATCGCCTGCTGCTCGCACCGTCTCTCCAGCATGTGCAAGGTGGAGTTCCACCTGGTGGGGACGTCGCATATGAGGTGGTGAGCGGGAAAGCTGAAGTTACGCTGCAGCGCTGACAGGCGAGCAGCAGCAGGGTGAGAACGCGAAAGTGTGCACAGATGGCCCTAACATTCTGCAGGAGTTCTGACATTTCGAGGTAATTCTTGAGGAACCTCTGCACCACCAAGTTCAGCACTTGTGCCAGGCAAGGGATGTGCGTCAAACCGGCTAGCCTCAGAGGTGCTACGAGATTTCACCCGTTGTCACACACCACCAGGCCGGGCTTGAGGGTCAGCGGCACCAACCACTCACCTGGCTGTCCTGAAGTTGGTGGTGCAGGTGTTGAGCTGACTTGATGAGGAGGTGGTATAGAAGGAACAGGAGGAGGAAGCAGTCATTACATTTTTTAAACTCTCTGTCCCCACCAGACGGAATGGCAGCATTTCAAAGGCCAAGAATTTTGAAACGCTGGCATTCAGGGCCAGGGCTTGTGGGTGGGTAGGGGTGTACTTTCTCTTTATCTCCTTTGTTTGGGAGATGGACAGCTGAACGCTTCCATGGGACAGTGTGGAGATGCTCGGTGACACTGGTTGTGGTGTTGCTATCACATCCTCACTTTGAGGGGTACCAGGTGGCCCAGTGCTTTGCAGTTAAATGCCTGGTCATGCAGGTGGTGCTCAGATTTAGAACATTTATGCCTCACTTCAGGCTCTGACTGCTCAGCGTGCAAACCACCCATGTCTTGTCGTTGGCACATTGCCTAAAGAACTGCCACGCCAGTGAACTCCTTTGCACTGGCTTTGTTGTGCTCTGTCCCTGGGCGTGTTGGACAGCAGCAGGTGTACTGGCTGGGGGACGGCCGCTCTGCTTTTGCACCCTGCTCCCTCCTTTGCTCTGCGGCTGACGCTATATGATCCCCACCTCATCCTCTGAACTGATAACATCTACAGGAAGAATGGAGGATGTTTGATCTCCCCCAGGCTCTGCTGGCTTTCACTCATTCCTTCGTATACGTTCAGCTTGGTGAAGATTTGATACTTAAAGGGGTTTTCCAGGTTCAGACCTGAACCCGGACATATCTTCTTCTTCCCCGACTCGGCCCCTCTGATATGAGCATCATAGAATTTCATCATCTGATGCTCTCCCTTGCCTTACGCTGAATTTGTAATGCACCAGAGTGGCATTACCACCTTTGCGCCTTGCTACTATCAACCATGGTTAACCTAACGTCATCTTATATATTAATTTCCAGGTTGTGCAAAATGTGTATATCTATTTCTATGCAACTATTATGTTTAAGTGTAATGTGCCTGGTTCACCAGCAGATGGCGGCAACATTGGCAGAGTGATTTCACCTAGGATGGAGCCCTCTTTCCATTCTAGCTTTCTCTAAGAGAGGGAGGAGTTTAGTGCGAGTCAGTCTAGCTTACTCCCTGCCAAAGGAGGGTGTGCAGCAGGTGTTCGTCCCTGCTGGGTGAGCCCTGCCTAAGCCAGCTAGAGCACCTTTAGCTCAGCAGGACAGAGAGGCCAAAGCCTGAAGCCCAAGAAACCAGGAGTGAAGTGTTCCCTGGACAAAGCTAGAGACAGACTACCAAGTGAGAAGTTGCAGCACCCAAAGAAGCTAAGGTCTACAGCTAGCATGTTAGCCTGCAGAGCCAGAGAGCGACAGATGTAGCAGTGTTGAGTTTGTTAGCTTGCCACAGTTCATGCCAAAGCCTGCTGGAAGCAAAGGCAAAGCCTGTAAATCGTTTGGAAGGAAAGTTTATGCAAAGTAAAGCTGTTGTTAACTACATCATCAAGTCTGGATTCAATTTATTCTTCATCCCCTACTAAAACTACCCCTTTTTGCAATTCCAGAAGGCCATGCCTGGGGTTCCAGCGTATCCAGGTAGGAGCACCATGACACGTGCAACACCATTAAGCGACATTAGGCCACCCTACACCACTCTGGCATTCCTACACCTGGGTACCATACATATCACTAAAAGGGGCCCTATATAGGCTTGTGTTTTTTCCTATATTGTGCAAGCACGACCACCATTGATGGATTGCAGGGTGGTCTGTAACCATGGAAACGAGCAGTGTATAACGTGATGGAAAAATGAATCCAGACAGCAAAGGAAGCAATTTGGACAATTACAATACATTAGTAAGTGCCTTGTATTAACTTTCTCTACATGATAAATGCCACTTCCTGAATTGAGTCTTTGGAGCAGCCGCATGGCCTGTATCACATGGTCCCTATTTTGCATCAGAATTGGGTAATGATTTGGTAGCCAAAAGCAGGAGTGGGTACAAAACACAGAAGACATGCAAATATTCCATTCACGTGTCATCTCTGTTTTGGATCCACTCCTGTTTTTTTGGCTTTAGCAATACTGATGGATTACTGAGCAAACGCTGACCGAGTGAAGGCGGATGCTCCACAGACAGGATCAGTTTTTTGGGGGTTATTGTTCTAGAGGAAGGGCAAAATAATCAGTGACGTCAACACAAACTTACTGCTGACACCCTCTCCACTTACTGCTGACACCCTCTCCGCTTACTGCTGACACCCTCTCCGCTTACTGCTGACACCCTCTCCGCTTACTGCTGACACCCTCTCCGCTTACTGCTGACACCCTCTCCGCTTACTGCTGACACCCTCTCCCCTTACTGCTGACACCCTCTCCGCTTACTGCTGACACCCTCTCCGCTTACTGCTGACACCCTCTCCGCTTACTGCTGACACCCTCTCCGCTTACTGCTGACACCCTCTCCCGTTACTGCTGACACCCTCTCCGCTTACTGCTGACACCCTCTCCGCTTACTGCTGACACCCTCTCCGCTTACTGCTGACACCCTCTCCGCTTACTGCTGACACCCTCTCCGCTTACTGCTGACACCCTCCCCGCTTACTGCTGACACCCTCTCCGCTTACTGCTGACACCCTCTCCGCTTACTGCTGACACCCTCCCCGCTTACTGCTGACACCCTCTCCCCTTACTGCTAACACCCTCTCCCCTTACTGCTGACACCCTCTCCGCTTACTGCTGACACCCTCTCCGCTTACTGCTGACACCCTCTCCGCTTACTGCTGACACCCTCTCCGCTTACTGCTGACACCCTCTCCGCTTACTGCTGACACCCTCCCCGCTTACTGCTGACACCCTCCCCGCTTACTGCTGACACCCTCCCCGCTTACTGCTGACACCCTCCCCACTTACTGCTGACACCCTCTCCACTTACTGCTGACACCCTCTCCACTTACTGCTGACACCCTCTCCACTTACTGCTGACACTGCGACTCCTGTCATCTGCATGTCATACGGACTCACAGTATTATGTCACTACCACAGCAGACTCCCTATGTGTGCTACTGCGAGGCACAGTGTTCTACACCACATAAAGGCTCTCAGCAGCCAGGAAAGAGCTGTTTTTTAACACGTTTCATCACAAATAAATTTGCATCGAATTTACTTGGCAAATTCTGCGAAGCGTCCGAATCGAATTTCTGAAAATTTCACTCATCTCTAAATACTACTACAGATGCAACATCGTTAGCGCTCCTCTTTTTTGTGTATACAGTAGTTACAAAGGAAGCGCGATTTTCTCTTCTTCACAATAGCAATACATAACATGGCCGGTAGATGGCAGTGTTGAGCCAAAGTACAAAATGATGCAGTACTATTCGAATCCGGTTATACTGTACCCCTTACCCGTTTCGCTATCATCATGATGTATTATATGGTATCAGCAGTGTTTTAAGGTTAAGAAGAAGGGTAATACTTGCTCACAGATGTAGCAGAGCTGCAGCGAATCGAGTGACTATGTAAAAGTGTAAAGGACAAACTCAGCTCGGTGATCTCTGCCAGCTTTGGTACTTTCAAAAGCAGAACTTCAGCCCAAAGCATTCAAAAGTGCAACCCCCCCCCCCCCCCCCCTTATGTTAAACTTTTCTACGAAATGCGTGAGCGTAAAATAAAAAAGCCTTATGTGATATAGAGACGTAGTCCGGGGAAATCCCTGCTGGAAGTGGAGCCGCCTGAGCCTTTTTATTAAAACAAACATATACAGCGCCTCACCTCCAGCCTCAACTAGATTGATAAATTACTCCGCTCCACTACTTTAATTATGTATATGGGATGCAAAATAAATCACCCAACTGCAGCACCTCAATCAATCACTTTTAAATGATAATTGCGTCTGGGTGAATCAACCTTTTCATTTCTGACATTTTGCTAATTTTAGTTTTGCCGTGGTAATGCTATGCCAGGCGGCGTCCTAATGGCCATTCACATTAATAACACTGGGTTTCATTCATAGAGCACTGCAGCCAATGGGATACATTTTCCCACGGTCACGAGAGCCAATCAGGGACAGTCCCCAGGTAATTAAAGGGTTTCTGTCACCCCGCAAAACTCATATTTTTTTTTTTGGATAGTTAGATTGCTCATAGTGCGATATAGCAGAATATAATAGTCTTACTTACTTTCATGCGGCCGATTCTTTATAAAACGAACTTTTATAATATGTAAATGAGGGCTCTACCAGCAAGTAGGGCGTCTACTTGCTGGTAGCTGCTGCAGAAATCCGCCCCCTCGCCGTGTTGATTGACAGGGCCAGCCGTGATCTCCTCCTCCGGCCGGCCCTGTCAGTAATTCAAAAATCGCGCGCCTCGCGTCATTCGGCGCAGGCGCTCTGAGATGAGGAGGCTCGTATCCTCAGCACTCCCTCAGTGCGCCTGCGCCGATGACATCACCGAAAGAGAAGACGTCATCGGCGCAGGCGCACTGAGGGAGTGCTGAGGATACGAGCCTCCTCATCTCAGAGCGCCTGCGCCGAATGACGCGAGGCGCGCGATTTTTGAATTACTGACAGGGCCGGCCGGAGGAGGAGATCACGGCTGGCCCTGTCAATCAACACGGCGAGGGGGCGGATTTCTGCAGCAGCTACCAGCAAGTAGACGCCCTACTTGCTGGTAGAGACCGAATTTACATATTATAAAAGTTCGTTTTATAAAGAATCGGCCGCATGAAAGTAAGTAAGACTATTATATTCTGCTATATCGCCCTATGAGCAATCTAACTATCCAAAAAAAAAAAAAAGAGTTTTGCGGGGTGACAGAAACCCTTTAAGGTTAATTGCTGATGACAGGTTGTCAAAACACTGGTTTCAAAATGTATCCCATTGGCCGCCTATTCAGTATTCTATCAATGAAACCTATTTTTAGTAATGTGAATGGCCAGAGGAGGGCATGTGACTCCTTCAGCCAATGAAAACACCCCTCCTGGGTATATAAGGACCAGCCAAAAAAGAAAACGGCAGTCCCCTTTATGTTTAAAGCCGAAATACTGTCCTTTTTTTTTTTATTGACCCGTATATATGGGTTTTGCTATGGACATGAGATATGACCCGATCCAGCCCACATTTTTCTGATACATACCTGCTTGTTAGTGTGGGACTACTACATGTACTTATAAATAACAAGGATGTGGGGAGATAGGTACTGAACTGTAACATTATTATATCACTGCCATTGACACTGAGGTGGAAGAAAATGTGTAAGATGCATCCCCTCCCCCAGGAGAAGGTCCCTGCAGGCGGTAAAACCTCGTTTTGCAACCAACGCACATCATTTGCATCAGTCCTAATTAGTCCCATAGTCCAGAAATTCATCTATATAAAGCCCCGAGACACGAGAAGGAAGCGGCACAGTGTGAGCCTGCACTGACCCCGGTGAGTGAGAGCAGTGTGACATCTTATATCGGCAGTATCATCTTATAGTCATATTGTATCATCATGCTATTACTTTTATTACTATTAATCCATCATCATTACATTATAATTTTTTTAATATTACTATTATATTGTTCACACAATTTTGTGATTTAATATTTTTTTATTTGTATAATTATTAGTATTATTTCATCATTATTTTACTATTTTATTACTGTTTTATATTTATATTTTATTTCAGCTTACACATGAAAAATGCTATTTTCCTTTGGTCTAATTACATCTGGAACAGGGACGTACAAATCACTGGGCCCCATTGCAGGAATCTGAATTGGGCCCCTTTGTGAGTGACCCATCGCACCCCTCAGGGTCCGTGCACATCTGCTGCAGAGGTTCCAGCAGAAGCCTCCGTTGCAGATTCTGGCAAAAACAAAGGGCAAAACATCGCTGCATGCGGGATCTTGAAAGACCTCATTATTGTGAATGGGATCCGGCAGGTGTCAGCAGTGTTTGGCGTATGCTGGATCTGGCGATTCTGGTATTCTGCTGGTATGCTGGAGCAGAATGCCAAAATCTGATCGTAAGTGAGTACCTAACCTTACCCGATGGACTGTGCCTGCTGCTGCTACGTCTTGTATAGTGTGCCATCTTTCCCCCATGGACTGTGCCTGCTCCTGCTTCACCTCCCCCCCCAATGATGACTTAGGCCTCATGAACGTTTACGTTCCTTTTTTGTGTTCCGTATACGGTCCGTATACGCAGCTATTCATTTCAATGGATCTGCCAAAAAAAAAAAACGGAAGGCCTTCCGTTTCCGTATTTCAGTTTTTCCGTTCCGTTCAAAGATAGAACATGTCCTATTATTGTTCGCATAACGGACAAGGATTGTACTGTTCTATCAGGGACCAGCTGTTCTGTTTTGCAAAAAACGGAATGCACACGGACGTCATCCGTATTTTTTGCGGGTCTGTCTTTTGCGGACCACAAAATACTGAAAAAGCCATACGGTTGTGTGCAAGAGACCTTACTGTTTGTGCTGCTGGCAGAACGCGGTCAGGGCCTGGGGCAGATCTTCACGGAGCTGGACTGGAGTCTAAACTGGTGACGGTGCGGGATCAGGTCAGGTCAGGACTGGTCAGTCAGGTCACAGTGCGACGCGTGCTGGCACAGGAACAGGACTAGGACATTTTACAGACTGAAGGCAAAGAAAACTAAAGGATTTAATCCAGTCACAACTGATGTTTCTCTGACTGATGCAGAACCTCCTAATACCCACCTCAGCTGCTGCAGAACCTCCCAATACACACCTCAGCTGCAGCAGAACCTCCTAGTACACACCTCAGCTGCTGCAGAACCTCCCAATACACACCTCAGCTGCTGCAGAACCTCCTAATACACACCTCAGCTGCAGCAGAACCTCCTAGTACACACCTCAGCTGCTGCAGAACCTCCTAATACACACCTCAGCTGCTGCAGAACCTCCTAATACTCTGCTCAGCTGCTGCAGAACCTCCTAACACACCTCAGCTGCTGCAGAACCTCCCAATACACACCTCAGCTGCAGCAGAACCTCCTAGTACACACCTCAGCTGCTGCAGAACCTCATAATACACAACTCAGCTGCTGCAGAACCTCCTAATACACACCTCAGCTGCTGCAGAACCTCATAATACACAACTCATCTGCTGCAGAACTTCATAATACACACCTCAGCTGCTGCAGAACCTCCTAATACACACCTCAGCTGCAGAACCTCATAATGCACACTTCAGCTGCTGCAGAACCTCATAACACACCTCAGCTGCTGCAGAACCTCCTAATAAACACCAGCTGCTGCAGAACCTTCTAATACACACCTCAGCTGCTGCAGAACCTCCTAATACACACCTCAGCTGCAATAGAACCTCCTAGTACACCTCAGCCGCTACAGAACCTCATAATACACACCTCAGCTGCTGCAGAACCTCATAATACACACCTCAGTTGCTACAGAACCTCCTAATACACACCTCAGCTGCTGCAGAACCTCATAATACACATCTCAGCTGCTACAGAACCTCATAATACACACCTCAGCTGCTGCAGAACCTCCTAACATACACCTCAGCTGCTGCAGAACCTCCTAACACACACCTCAGCTGCTGCAGAACATCATAATCTGATGCTAGAGAACATATAAGGCTTTAACCACATCTGTGTTAGGGCCTCAGTCACAGATCAGATCATAAATGCTGGACACAATTTTCTAGCCTGGCAGATGGAAACCCGTCAGATCTCATCATAGTCAGCGGGATCCGTCAGGTGTTGTTGTCCATGAAGTGCCAGATCCGGCATTGCGGTGATTTTCGTTGTTCTGCTCCTATGACAGAACAGAACAGCGAACGCCACCAGCACAGAAGTGAACAAAGCCTAATACACACCTCAGCTGCTGCAGAACATTATAATTGTGACAAGGAAACTACAAGTCTCATCATCACCAGATTGTTATTATTGTAAATTAGGGGGCAACACAGGGGAAAGTTAAAGTGGAGAGAACTACAACTCCCAGCATGTTGACGCTGTTATTATTGGATACAAATGGATATTACACAGAGAGAGTATAAGGCCGGGTTCACATCACTGATCCGTCAGAACAGAGAAATAAAAAATAAAAAAAACAGATCCTGTATTTCAAGCATCAGTTCTGCATATTTGGCATCCATGGCATCCCAAAATATAAAACTAAACAGTGATGTGATTCCAGCCTAAGAAGAGAGAACTACAACTCCCAGCATGTCCTGATTATTATAGGGCAACATCCAGTTGTACTAGGTGAGGGCTTTAAAAGGAAATAACTATAACCCCCAGTATGGCCAGACTTATTATGGGGCATCAGTATACATTACAGAGAGGAAGTATAAGAGGAGAGAACTACAACTTCCAGGATTACTGGGCTGTACTAGGGCATACATTGAAATTACATGGAGAGGGATACAATAGGACAGACAAACTACAATTCCCAGCATTACCAGACTGTACTTAGGCATAAGTTGAAATTACATGAAGAGGGATATAATAGGAGAGAACTACAACTCCCAACTTTTATGGGACGTTATATGGGCTATCCCAGGACACTACTCACCTCTCCTCCAGGCAACACACAGTAGCTCCGCCCTCTCACAGCAACATCCCACAGGCCTTTCACCAGTCATCTGCATTGGTCACATGATGATGACATCACCAAAGGTCCTTCAGACTTCTGCTCTGCTATTCCTTGGCTTCCTGCACTGGTCACATGGTTGATGACAACAATAAAGTTCCTTCTCCACTTCTTACATTTTCTTTACACAGGTAGCTAGCTATGCAACGTTAATTGGTGGGCGGGGCCTATCCTCCACTGCAGGCTGAACTGTTGGTCTACCGGCATGGGGTCAACCCTACATGACAACCACATTTACCTTGATTGGGAATTCTTTGGGATAAAGGCATTTTTCAGGTGATTCCCTGTGGTACAATGGTTGTGTTTAGTTGACATCGAGAATTCATCACCAAACAAAGAGGTGTAATTTTTGGGGATACTAGGCCATAAACTGGGAAATCTGTGGGTAGTAAGTATGATTTGGAAACATCTGACCTTTTCTTCATTAAGGATCGTCAGTCTTTCCATCTCCCTAGAAAGACCACCATTGGGCTGGTGATAGAGACAAGCGAATCGATTCCAAAATTTGGAAATTCAACCCAAATGTCTGTGGAGAGTGAGAGATAAAAAAGCTTTTTCCAGGCAATTGGGGTTGAATTCCTGCATACCCAAAATCGAAATGGCCTATAATTTCCAAGATTTATTATGTTCCTCTACTCGGCTGTCACGAATATAGCGGAGAGGAGGGACACCAGAAAGACAACAGAAGGGGAGAGGACAAACAACTAGGCCTCAATGCTAGGGAGAAGGGAAAGGTCACCTCTTAGGAAACCCCTAGAACTGGCCCTGACTCCTGTCAGTATGTATAGACCCCGAAGGTGGGAAAATACATACGCCGTAACCTAAATAACCTAGGAGCCCTGATATGCCCTAGAGGTAGTGAAAGAGAAATAGACTACCGGCTCCTTCCCAGGTGAATAAACCAGCGTCTCCCTGAGGTTTAGTAAAGACAAGCACAAAAGAAACAACCAAATACAAACGCGACACATAACTTCAGTAGTGATGGATGTGCAGGAACACCAGAGACAACCTCACACCAGCTCTGCCAAACCCAAAAGAAGCTATCTACCGCATAGTCAGAAGGGTGGGGTCAGACTATAAAGGGTAGAAGTGATGACCACTGAGCAACAGCTGAGACAAGGTAAGAGGTCATTAACCCTATCAATACTGAATCAAGAGAAATCAAGAAGGCTGTTAGATTCCTCCACGGTCAGCCAATCTCCTTGATCTCCTGACATTAGTCACCTGAGGGACCGTGACATCGGCTGAAGCCTCTGTTAGCGATGACCATATCACAGCCAAGCAACACTGACTTGAGGCACCTACCAGGCAGCATAGGAAATACTACAACTGCCATTTACTGCTGTCAGCAGTTGTTTTATCTCTTATGCAACCTGTCAACAGGTTATCATGGCCAACATGGTCATCTCTGAAGGGGCAGGATCCAGGTAAGTCTAATTTTGAAGATATCTAAAGCCTCATGGACTGTCCAAAATTAAAATTTGTAAGCCTGATCATCATGGGTCATCCATCAACCACTTTTATATTTATTCAAGAGTTTTTTTGGGTCAATAATTTTTAATAAAAAAGGGACAGAATGTTGTAAACAATTAAAAGTCACACTGTTATCAACAATCCCTCTGCACTCCCGTTCCGATGCTTACCAAGGGCCCTGCAGTGGTCACATTTCCATTTTGAGAGGAACCAGGAATGCGGGGGAGAGATGCAGAAAGGAATTGTTAGTAAGACTTTTCTTTTTTTTTTACCACTTTGTGATTTTTTTTTATGTGACAGTCAATACGCATAACGTATTGTTTAGAATAAATTATTTCATGTATATATTATAGGTCTCACAAAACCAGCTATGGCCCTGACAATGGAAAACTACAGTTACCCTCACCCCTCTATCCTATCTCTTGGCTTTAGAGAAATGGCATATTCTAGATATTTCTACAGTTTTATTGCCCTACTGGTCTACACAATAATAGTTCTGTGTAACTGCTCCGTCATTATCACTGTAGTGTTATACAAAAGTCTGCACGAGCCAATGTACATTTTCATATCCATACTGTGCATCAATGGGCTGTACGGAAGTAGCTCGTTCTTCCCTAGCCTGTTTGTGGACTTAGTCTTCAAGATTGATTCCATCTCCTACACTGGTTGTGTTATACAAGTTTTCTGTATCCATACATTCCTAGGGTGTGAGATGACTATCCTAACAGTCATGGCCTATGACCGCTACGTGTGTATCTGCAACCCTCTGAGATACAACAATATAATGACCTTAACCTCAGTTGCCAAACTTGTGGTCTCGGCTTGGATGTACACCATTGTCCTGGTTTCCATACATATTGTGTTGACCATCAGGCTTCCAATATGTGACCGAGTCATCCTGAAGATCTACTGTGACAACTGGTCCATCGTAAGACTCTCTTGCGTTGACACAACCGTCAACAATGGGTTTGGTCTTTTCATTGCCTCGACCTTCATTGCGTTGATGCCAATTCTGATCATTTGCTCTTATGTACAGATTCTCAAAGTTTGTATGAGGTCTTCAAAGGACTTCCGAGCCAAAGCCCTCCAAACCTGCACCCCTCACATCATCACCATCACCAATTATGCCTGTAATTTACTCTTTGAACTCCTCATGTATAGATTCATACCGACTGAATTTCCATATGAACTGAGGATGGTCATGTCTGTTCAGCTCCTTGTGGGACCACCGATCATAAACCCTCTAATTTATGGACTGAAGTTGAAGGAGATTAGGATGAGGATTGGTCAGCTATATCATTTCCAAAGCAGCAAAGTCGAAGACAATAAGTTGTAGTGTCTCACACATTTAGAAGGTAAATAATAGAGCTTTGAAAATCATTCCATGTCTTTGTTTCTTTACTGCAGTATTTGGGATCAATAAATAGACATTTTCAAAGACTTACCTTATTCTTTAAAGGGGTTCTCCAGGTTAGGCATCCATGGAAGATTTACCAAAAATACAGGAAGTATTTAATTCCTCTGTAGCGCCACCACTGATAAATGGAGGGATTGCAGATTGACCATTGAAATGAATGGATGGGCTAGGTCCTCCAGCTAGACAGACCAGCTTCTAGCTAAAATGGAGGACCAAATTCAAGTATATTTAAATTGTGTCTTTTTTTGTATTGGTCTCATTAACAATTTTTTTATAATGATCTTTTTTGAAGGGAAAGCCAGGTTTTATGACATTTCATCCTGTGATCGTGGGCTAGATTGTCAACAAGTGAGAATGGTCACATGGGATTCTAGTACTAAGAGGGTGTTGTTGGGTTTAATTAGATCCATCACAATGTAAATTGCCCAAAATGTTTTTTTAAGTTTGAGGGACATTTGATCAAGTTCATCCTCAACTGGAAAGTCATGTCATAGTCACAGTCAGGTTCGGAGTGCATAGAAAGTTGTTATGATTATTTTCTTGGACTCCAGACCTCTTGGAAAGATGTCCTATTGGTGTCCGACTGCTAATACCTCAAACACACAATATCCTTCTGACAGAACCAGTGCCAAGGAATAAAGCTAAATTGAGGACAATGCTGACCTCTCTGGAGTGTAGAGATTTGTGGCTGTTGTTACTCCAAGATGCTTCTACTTCCCCACAATTGCAGATCAGAAATGTCACAATTAGAGTTGAGCAGACACCTGGATGTTCGGGTTCGACGGGTTCGGCCGAACTTCAGAAAAAAGTTTGAGTTCGGGACCCGAACTTGACCCGAACTTGACCCCGAACCCCATTGAAGTCAATGGAGACCCGAACTTTTGAGCACAAAAATGGCTGTAAAAATGTCATGGAAAGGGCTAGAGGGCTGCAAATGGCATCAAAATGTGGTTAAGAGCATGGCAAGTGGATAGGGAAATGACTCTAAATAACATAAAATACATAAAAATAAAAAATAATAATCTTGATCTAGGAGGACAAGGTCCATATGGAGTAGGAGGTTGAGGAGGCAGTGGATGTGGCGGTGTATGTGGAAGTGGCGGTGGAGAAGGTAGCCTACACTGCATTTTGGTTTTGAATTAATTTTTTTAAATTAGGGTACACCCCAAAACATAGGGAAATATAACCTGTGATAACCCCCTCTAGTCGTGCTAAACACACGTTCAGACAATACACTGGCTGCAGGGCAGGCCAGCACCTCCAAGGGGTCAAGGGCAAGCTCAGGCCATGTGCCCAATTTGGAGACCCAGAAGTTGCAGGGGCTGACCCCTGTCAGTCAGTTCGTGTAGGCGTGTGCAAACATACTGCCCCACCATGTCGCACGTCCCCGTGATGTTCATGATCCAATTTGATATCTGCTCTATCAACATTCAATGTTCTTTTATGCGATGGTGATCACGGGTGGCTGGGAATCAAGGTTCCAGGCTGGAGAGGGAGCCTGAGAAAAGGATACCACATGCAAGGGAGGTGAATGGATGAAATTAAATGTAATCGAGCGGTAATGTGGGACAAAGTATTGAAGCATAAGCTTCCAAGTTAAGGAGGGGGCGCGGCAAATACCCACTCCCGACTCGGGGAGGTAGTGACGATAAATAACAATACAGGACTCTTAAGATGCTCTGTTATTGGAATGATTAATAAAAAATTATAGGGAATGTCACTGGGGTATTTTGGATTTGTAAACGTTAGCCAGGAGAGGCCCTGCTGCCGCTTTGTTGACTCTAGATAACTTCTATCTGATCGCACGTCCCTGTGACGTCCACCATTCATTTGGATATCTTCTCTATCAACTTTCGATGATCTTTTATGTGCCTACCATGGTGATCACGGTTCTAGGCGAATCAGGGTTCCACGCCGGAGAGAGAGCGTGAGAAAGAGAGACCACATCCAAGGGAGGATAAATTTTTTCAAATTTAAAATTATAGAGCGGAAATATGGGACAAATTATTAAAGCGTAAAAGTGTTACAACTTTTTAAAGTTTAAGCATTGAATGAAAGGATGTGTCGCGCATCAATTAATGAAGAATTTCTTAAATTGTATTCCCTGTCAACTATGCAGAGCAGGGGTTTCTATCCGGCAAAATTTGAAAAATGTCACCTGACAATGTAATTGACGATTTTTTTAAATTTATGTTCCTGTCACCTATGTAGAGGTGCCCCAGTGACATCCACCATCCATTTCGATATCTACTCTATCAACTTTCGATGTTCTTTTCTGAGCCTACCATGTTGATCATGGTTATGGACGAATCAGGGTTCCACGCCGGAGAGGGAGCGTGAGAAAGAGAGACCACATCCAAGGGAGATAAATGGATGACATTTTATTTTGATCGAGCGGAAATATGGGAAAAGTTATTGAAGCGCAAATGTGGTACAACTTGTTAAAGTTTAAGCATTGAATGAAAGGAGGTGGTGCGCATCAATTAAAGAAGTATTTCTGAAATTTTATTCCCTGTCACCTATGCAGAGCAGGGGTTTATTCACGTCTAAAATTGTAAAATGTCAACCCAAGAATGTAACAGAAAAATTACAGAAATTCATTAACCTGTCTACTTGGTAGAGCAGGGGTCTATGATAGAAAAATATTGTTTAATGTCACACGAAAAAGTAAAAGAAAAATTATTGAAATTTATTAGACTGTCAACTAGGTAAAGGAGTATATTACACCCAAAAATTTGTAAATTTCCCCCTAAAATGTAAGACAATAAATTTTTATTTTTTTACCGGTCTAATAGGTATAGCAGTGGTACATCACACCCGAAAATTGTTTAATTTAAACCGAAAATGTAACTGACAATTTTTTTTATTTACCTGTCTACTAGTGGTACATCACACCCCAAAATTGGTGAATTTCACCCGAAAATGTAACTGACAATTTATTTTTTTAACCTGTCTACTAGGTATAGCAGTGGTACATCACACCCAAAAATTGTTTAATTTAAACCAAAAATGTAACTGACAATTTTTATATTTTTTTAACCTGTCTACTAGGTATAGCAGTGGTACTTCACACCCAAATATTAGTGAATTTCACCATGAAATGTAACTGACAAAGTAGTGAAATGACATAAAATAAAATACATACAAATAAAATAAAATAAATTTGATTTATGAGGTGGAGTTCCATATGGAGTAGAAGTTTGAGGAGGCAGTGGACGTAGCGGTGTAGGTGGAAGCGGCGGTGGAGGAGGACGAGGTAGCCAACACTCATTCTTGTATCTAAAATACAAGAATGAGCAATTGCGCTGCAGTATAACAATGGCTGATTAGTGCCGGTATACATGACTATTCTGCACAAAGTACGGACAAGTCCTGAGGGATCCAAGCCTGGTTAATTTTAATGAACGTGAGCTTGTCCACATTGGTTGCGGACAGGCGGCTGCGCTTGTCTGTGATAACGCCCCCTGCCGTGCTAAACACACGTTCAGATAATACACTGGCTGCAGGGCAGGCCAGCACCTCCAAGGTGTAAAGGGCAAGCTCAGGCCATGTGCCCAATTTAGAGACCCAGAAGTTGAAGGGGGCAGACCCGTCATTCAGTACGTGTAGGCATGTGCACACATACTGCTCCACCATGTTGGTGAAATGCTGCCTCCTGCTAAGACGTTTCATATCAGCTGGTGGTGCTGGTTGTTGTGGCGTGCTGACAAAGCTTTTCCACATTTCGGCCAAGCTAACCCTGCCTTCTGAGGTGCTGGCGGTGCCCCAACTGTGTTGGCGACCTCTTCCTTCGCCTTGTGCTTCCCCTGTGCCCCCGCTGTCAGCTGGGTATGCCACCAGCAACGCGTCTACCAGCGTGCGCTTGTACTCGCGCACCTTACGATCACGCTCCAGTGAGGGAATTAAGGACGGTACGTTGTCCTTGTAACAGAGATCCAGCAGAGTGGCCACCCAGTAATCAGCACAAGTTAGAATGTGGGCAACTCGGTGGTCGTTGCAGAGACACTGCTGCATGTAATCGCTCATGTGTGCCAGGCTGCCCAGAGACAACAAAAAGCTGTCCTCTGTGGGAGGTGTATCGTCTGTGTCCTCTGTATCCCCCCAGCCACGCACCAGTGATGGCCATGAGCTGGTCTGGGTGCCACCCTGCTGTGAACATGGATCCTCCTCCTCATCCTCCACCTCATCATCCTCCAGAACTGTGCCCTGGCTGGACAATTGTGTACCTGGCGTTTGTGGGTGCAGGAACCCACCCTCGGAGCCACTTGTGAATGACAGGCCGGAAACCCTATGAAATGATCCTTCTTCCTCCTCCTCCTCCTCCTGTGCCACATCCTCTTCCATCATCGCCAGGAGCGTTTTTTCAAGGAGGAATAGAGGTGGGATAGTTACGCTGAGAATGGCGTTATCGGCACTGGCAATGTTGGTGAAGTACTCGAACAAAAAGGAACACAGGTCTCGCATGGAGGCCCAGTCATTGGTGGTGAAGTGGTGCTATTCCGCCGAGCGACTTACCCCTGCATGCTGCAGCTGAAACTCCACTATGGCCTGCTGCTGCTCACACAGTCTGTCCAGCATGTGCAAGGTGGAGTTCCACCTGGTGGGCACGTCGCATATGAGGCGGTGAGCGGGAAGGCCGAAGTTACGCTGCAGCGCAGACAGGCGAGCAGCAGCAGGGTATGAACACCGAAAGCGCGCACAGACGGCCCACACTTTATGCAGCAGCTCTGACATATTGGGGTAATTTTTAAGGAATCTCTGCACCACCAAATTCAGCACATGCGCCAGGCAAGGTATGTGCGTCAAACCGGCTAGTCCAAGAGCTGCTACGAGATTTCGCCCATTATCGCACAACACCAGGCCGGGCTTGAGGCTCACTGGCACAAACCACTCATCGGTCTGTTGTTCAAGGTCCGTCCACAGCTCCTGCCCGGTGTGGGGTTTGTCCCCCAAACAGATAAGTTTTAAAACTGCCTGCTGTAGTTTACCCCTGGCTGTGCTGAAGTTGGTGGTGAAGGTGTTACGCTGACCGGATGAGGAGCCGGTAGAGGATGAGGAAGCGGAGTAGGAGGAGGAAGCAACAGGAGGCAAACTGAAGCGCCCTGCAATCCTCGGTGGTGGAAGGACATGCACCAAACTGCTATCCACCTCAGGCCCAGCCGCCACTGCATTTACCCAGTGTGCTGTTATGGAGATATAACGTCCCTGACCGTGCTTACTGGTCCACGTATCTGTAGTGAGGTGCACCTTGCCACAGATGGCGTTGCGCAGTCCAAACCTGATTTTGTCCCCTATTTGGTTGTGCAGGGAAGTAATGGCTCGCCTGGAAAAGTAGTGGCGGCTGGGAACGACGTACTGTGGGACAGCCACCGCCATAAGGCCTTTAAAACTATCAGTCTCCACCAGACGGAATGACAGCATTTCAAAGGCAAGTAATTTAGAAATGCTGGCATTCAGGGCTAGGGATCGCGGGTGGGTAGGGGGTACTTCCTCTTCCTCTCAAGTGTTTGGGAGATGGAGATCTGAATGCTTCCGTGGGACATTGTGGAGATGCTTGGTGACCTTTCTTGGTTTTTGAGGAGTCTACTCCACTGCAGCTCGTGCTTAGCACTTAAATGCCTGGTCATGCAGGTTGTGCTCAGGTTGAGAACGTTTATACCTCGCTTCAGGCTCTGATTGCACAGCGTGCAAACCACTCGTGTCTTGTCGTCAGCACATTGTCTGAAGAACTGCCACTCCAGGGAACTCCTTGGAGCTCCTCTTTTGCACCCTGCTACCTCTTCTGCTGTGCTGGTGGCTCTCTGCGACCACCGCCTCTTCCTCCGAACTACATAGGTCACTCGCATGACCTTTATTCCATGTGGGGTCGAGGACCTCATCGTCCTCCACATCATCTTCCACCCAGTCTTCACCCCTGCCTTCCTTTTCGGTCTGAACACTTTCGAAAGCCCCAGCAGTTGGCACCTGTGTTTCGTCATCATCCGAGACGTGCTGCGATGGTCCACCTATGTACTCATCTTGAAAGATAAGTGGTTGGGCATCGGTGCACTCAATCTCTTCCACTTCTGGGGCAGGGCTAGGTGGATGGCTCTTGGAAACCCTGCTAACAGAGTCATCAAAAAGCAGAAGAGACTGCTCCATGACTTGGGGCTCAGACTGCTTGGCTGATTTGCAAGGGGGTGAGGTGAAAGACTGATGGACATTGGCTGCAGGTGCCAACTGTGGTATTTCAGCAAAAGACTGGGTGGGAGACAATGTGAAGGAACTGTATCCACTGTTAGCAACCCAATCTACTATCGCTTGTACTTGTTCAGGCCTCACCATTCGTAGAGCCGCATTAGGCCCGACCAAATACCGCTGCAGGTTTTGTCGCCTACTCGCACCTGAGGAAGGTGTTTCACTTGTGCGTGTAGCTGGCACAGATCGACCACGTCCTCTCCCTGCAACAGGAACTCCACCAGCAGCACAACGACCTGGGCCACGTCCCTTATTTGACGCTCTCCTCATATTTCTCAAATTTAGGATCTTGCCCTAAATGGGTGGTTTTTTTTTAATAGCAGAATAGAACGACAGTATGTACAGGGTGTATCTCACACGCCCTGATCCAGACTAGGCCTCAATTAAATTTGTTTGCCCAAAATGGCTGTATTTCAAATACCTGAATAGAACCCCTGTATATAAAGGGTGTATCTCACAATGACATCTGCAGCAAAGGCTGCAAAATAAACTTTTTTTGCCCAAACGGGTGTTTGTTTAATAACTGAATAAGACAGCAGTATATAACCCTGGAATTGTGTATTTTGCCCAAAAAAGGGTGTTTTATTAATAGAAGAATATAACCCCTGTATATAAAGGGTGTATCTCACATGCCCTGATCCCGACTAGGCCTCAATTAAATTTGTCTGCCCAAAATGGCTGTATTTCAAATACCTGAATAGAGCCCCTGTGCTGCTACGCAGTTAAATCTATCTGTTGTCATATGCTCCCATCTAGTGGCCGTTTTTGGTAATGCACTTAGTTTTTTTGCTTCATCTGTCTTTCATTTCTTTGCTCCACCCCTTCTTCTGTGTACCTCACTTCCTGTGTTTCATTCTTCTCCTGGGATTCAACAGGTACACTTGTATTCTCATGCTAGCTTGCAAAAGCATCATCTTTTGACCGCACAACATTGAAATTCATCTGTTCTGCTGTACTCTGTTATCTGGCTTACAGAATAAAGCAACTTACTCGGATAAACTCGGGGTTGGTGAGTTCAAGCTATCTGATAAGGATTGTCCGCAGTGATTATATCTGCTCATACAGGCCAGGCATAGAGGTCTCACTAGGGATAGATCGCTGTTACAACAATCTGAGTCAGAATAGTCAAAAGATGCCTAGATTTCCTACAGCCTGCTGTGTATATGTGTGTGCCTAATCTGCAATCAAGCTCAGTGCCATCCGCCATCTTGTGAAAGCACATGGTCGCACAAGCTTACTGCACTTCAAGTGAATGTTCAAAACTGTTTCTCTACATTGCACTGTGTTACCTAACCTGTCTAAGCTGCTGTTCGTCTTCTTAAAGAGACAGTACCATTTTTTGCAAAACCATAAAAATGTCTAGACAAGGCTCTGAACACTCTTTAATGGCTGAACCAACGCAGATACATCATGCCTCTGAACCGGCAGATGTACAGGGAGCAGATTCTGCAGATATTACCAAACAGAGTGTAAGACCCAAACGTACAATAAAACCAACACAGAAACTCAGAGAAAACTATGAAGCCACTAGAGATGAGTTCTCCAGTAATCTGTCAGACCTCTGGGACAGAACCTCACAGCACATGTCAGTTTTGTCACATTCTAATGATCAACCAGCTGAAATAAGAGACTCTATAAATCACCTATTTGCTGTGTATGTACGCTACCAGCAGCTGTCTGCTTAGCCTTCTTGCAGGACTCTAATATAGAGGATTCTTCAGCAGAACTGACCAGAACTGATGCACTGAACCAACAAAGGGATCTCGCAGTGCAAAATGCTAAGCTTAAGGCCTAGTTCACACGAACGTGTGTGACCCGTGCCCGTGCTGCGGCCGTAATGCACGATCGCCGGCCGTAGGTCAGCCGCATCGGATCGCGGACCCATTCACTTTAATGGGTCCGCGATCCGCCCGTTCCGCAAAAAGATAGGACATGTTCTATCTTTTTGCGGAACGGAAGTACGGGACGCAACCCCACGGAAGCACTCCGTAGTGCTTCCGAGGGGTCCCGTTCTGTGCGGCCGTTCCGCAATTCCGAATTTGCGGACCCATTGAAGTGAATGGGTCCGCATCTGTGATGCGGAATGCACACGGAACTGTGGCCGTGTATTGCGGGCCGCAATACGGCCACGGATCACACACCTTCGTGTGAACTAGGCCTAAGGCAGAACTCTGCATTACTCAACTGCAGGAGACCAGATCTCACAGATCCATCACAACCAAGCGCACTGCACTTTCTTCCATATCTTCTCGTTCCAGAAGATCAACATTAAGCGACAAGTTAATAGAGGCCCTCGCTGATGCCGAAACAAAAAAGGCGCAAAGCTCCTTTACCAGAAAGCAAGCAGAGATGAAAGCTCAAATGGTAGCTCAGCAAGCGGAGATAGAAGCTCAAAGGGCAGCTCAGCAAGCCAAGATGGCAGCTCATCAAGCCAATATGGAAGCTCAAAGCAAAGCTCTCCAAGCAGAGTCAGATTCACAAATAAATATTCTGCAAATGGAAGGGGAGGAAGCAGCTTCCCTAGCAAGGCTGAAAGTCCTTGAACAAGCAATGGAAAAAAGTACTAATTCAGACTGCCTTATCCCAGTAGAACTGGAAGATCCAGCTGAACACACCAGTGAATATGTTCTAAAGCATAACATCTGCAAAGATACAGAGTCATCTGTACCTCCTACTAACTACACTGTTCTAACTCCCAACGCAGATGTAGTGTACGGGAACTGTAATACCCGTCACTACCAAAGTGTCACTTGGTGTGCTGTCGTCCCTCCTAATTATGGGGAAGTTGTTATATGTCAGTTTTATAAAATGTCATGTAATGTATGTATTTTTCTGTTACTGAAACTTGCATGTACAGGCCTGCTAGGGGTGTCATTCCAGCTTCTAGTCAATAGAGGGAGCTAGGGAGCCCTAGTTTATATAAGACCCAGTCAGGGAAGTAGAAGGCAGACGGAGTCTAGTGTCTGTAATCTACAGTTGGAGATTAGACAATGTCTGAGACAAGTCCAGGCCTGAAGCCTGCTGTCCAGGAGAAGATTCCCTCCTGAATTCCCATATGCAGAAACAGGAATATGTTAGCTCAAGAGCCTGAGGAAGTGTCCAGCAGCTGAGAGAGACAGAGGCAAAGATCAGGAAAGCCAGAGGTACTCAGAAAGACAGAGGAGGTACTTATAAAAGCCATAGCCAAGGATATAAAGCCAGAATTAGGTTAATGGGCCTTGGTGAAGAATTGCTGTATTCCAGGATCAGACAGAATTAGAGTGCAAGCTCCTGTGCTGCAAGTCCTGTGTTCAACACTCTGTAATTACCCTGCTTTAACTGAACTGCCTGCATCGACCGAATTGCAAAATCGACTGTATGCTTAGGAACTGCATTTCCAATATTGTCTCTGCTTGCAAAACTACTAAAGTTGGAGTTCTGTTTTAAGACCACGTTTCCTCGATTTATTCCTGTATCCGCAAACGGCGTGCCACCGTTTACTTGGCACTGGCGTCACGAACTATCTTTACCTATACCTGCCCTTGCAGAGAGTCAGCTGTACCAGGTTAGTGTCTATTGCACTACATCACCCAGAAACACCTACTACACACAACTTGAGTACGCTGCACCTCTCTTTTGGCGTCACGAACAGGATACGCACGCTTTCCAGTGCAAGAAGCGTGAACTTTGTGCCTTATACAGTTGCCCTGTGACCAAAGTGACAAATTACCTGTTTATTCAAGTGGACTTTGTGGACTGAAAATCATACCCAAAGTGTACCAAAAAAAACTCTAAAAAGCGCTGTGCAGTGTTGCGCTACACAGAGGAAGAAAATCGCCGCATTGGAGTGTGGTTTTGTGGACTTTTTGCAATCCTGCTTGCTGTCAGTGAATAGACAGCGTTTATACCCAAAGATGGCTGCCGGGCTTGCTGAATTTGCTGCTGCGTCACCTTCATCCCGAAAAGGCAGGAAAAACTGGCGCCTTTCTGAGGAAAAAGCGGGAAGAAGGTCAAGGGCAGGCGCCACGGCTTATCTGGACATTTGCATGTCTGCCAGCATGGACACCGCCTTCCACATACTGGAATACCTGGGGGGCGGCTCCCCAGTGCAGTGGGAGGAGCTGGCTACTCTAATTGACGCGACCCTATCGCTCTCCTCAGTAGGATCGAGCATGTTGGATAGTGAGCAGAGTGTTGCTGCAGCGTCAGCACCTGAAATTGCAAAGATGTCTGATGTTGGTGTAGAGCCAGAGGAGGCTCCACCAGCCTACGCTCCGGGACCGGAGCAACCCGCCTGCCGCCCAAGGGAGAAAGAACCCGAGCCCTACTATGGCTCGTGGAGGGACTTTTTCCAACCATCTTTCAAATGGTCCTCCCTGATGGCGGAGATCCGAGAGGCCGCTATCAAGCGGAATACAAAGACCAAAATCATCTATGAGGAACTAACCAAGACCATACATGAGAAGCATACGCACACCCAACCCCGCCTGGAAAGGAGAAAGGGAATGGTGCTGTAATTTGACAAACCCCGTGGCTACGGGTTTATTCAGGACTATCTAACTGGCAGAGACCTCTATGTTAATCGAAGGTCTGTCAAAAGAGACTACCTCCCTTCGTACCAGCACAGCCTCCGCGAGGGAGAGGAGGTGGAGTACACCCCTGCCGAGAGCCTACGAGGCCCTTATGCGACTGCTGTGACCCGTCCCAAGCGAGCTCCTGAGGACTGGGAGGCAGAAGAAGGAGAAGACTACTCTGGCTGCGAGCGGGAACCTGAATGCTCTCCAGAGCCGGCCCATCACGCCTTTCAGGAGCGGAGCTCCTTCATTGGGCCTAATGTCTTCTGGCAGCCAACCGTGTTGGAAAAATGAGTGAGCCCCTATCCTTCCCCCGAGCTGCCTCGTCGGGAGAAGACAATATCGGAGCTGGAGCAGTTAAAAGGACTTAGTGCTACCTTTCAGAACATCCGGATGGGACGGAGACCAGACGCATCGCCAGAACCTGCAGAGGCCGAGTCCGCGTCATCGGTGACTGTACCTGCCCCGGCGGCGCCAGCAGAGGACAGCGACTCCGACACAGAGAGTATCGGTGAGCAGATCGTCCGGCTGGAGGAGAAGTTGCGGGAGTTGCGCAAGACATACACCGCCAGGATCGAGACACCGCCAGGGAAGGATGAGATAAGGGTGCCTGTCACCACCCGTAAACCGCCTTCTGTTACCACCGCTCCGTCAGTGCCCCCGACCGGACCTGCGATTGCCGTAAACTGCTGCACCCAGAGCACCGGACCGCTTGCTGCGGCGGTGCCAAGCACGTTACACCCTGCAGTGATCAGGTCAGGACCGGCAAGGTCCACCAGAGGGTTCACCCCTAGGCCTATGGGGCCAATACCTATTAGGGGCCCCTTTACTTTACAGCTGCCCCCTGACACTGTTATGTGGGCCCATCCTCCTGTAGAGGACTACTACAGACGATACTTGCCAGCGGAGCCGGGTGGTTATGAGATGCCACTGTAATCAGCCTGCTAGGCCTTTGATTTATTTCACTGCAGAAGTTTGATGTTAACCCTTCCAGGACAGGAGTCCTACGTTTCTGGTCCTTTGTTGCGGCTGCCAGTTTGTCCACGGCTCAGTGGTAGGTGTTGACCACTGAAATCACAAAGTCAGCAAGGCCACGTTTGTTTCCAGGACCTCCTGCCTGCTTTTGTACCCCACACCAAGTTGTGCCTGTTCCTTTAGTTGCGCCTTTTACCCTTCACCCCCTTTTCAGGTTGATCAGGGGTATTACAGCACTTGTCTTTGCTGTCTTTTTATTGTGCAACTTCATACTAAGGAACCGTGCCCGGAGACAGACTCAAAAGAACCTGAGCCTCTGAGATTCTTATTCTTTTAAAAGTAATGTGCCCAGAGATGGACTCCACCGCATGAGAGCCTCTGTGATTTAATAAGAAATAACCTGGGTACGGACTCATGTTTGTTCTTTGAGCCTCCAAGAACTTTTATACTGTTTTATCCATTTTGCTGTTCTATCATGGACTTATTCATTGTCATGGACTATCCTGGTTATAATGTTACGCTGTGCCAGGTCAGCGCCCCAGTTCCATTCATTATCCTGAGAGAAGAGAACGACGCCCCTTGTCACTACCCTTCACTTTTGCCAATTGGACCTGATGTAAATGTAAATGCAGATGAATTACATGTATGTATGCCTGCATGTCTCTTTTTCTATTTCAGGTAGAGATTCCAGTTGGGCGACCCATGATGGAGTACGAGGTCGTACTCAGCTTAAAGCAGTGGGGTATGTAGTGTACGGGAACTGTAATACCCGTCACTACCAAAGTGTCACTTGGTGTGCTGTCGTCCCTCCTAATTATGGGGAAGTTGTTATATGTCAGTTTTATAAAATGTCATGTAATGTATGTATTTTTCTGTTACTGAAACTTGCATGTACAGGCCTGCTAGGGGTGTCATTCCAGCTTCTAGTCAATAGAGGGAGCTAGGGAGCCCTAGTTTATATAAGACCCAGTCAGGGAAGTAGAAGGCAGACGGAGTCTAGTGTCTGTAATCTACAGTTGGAGATTAGACAATGTCTGAGACAAGTCCAGGCCTGAAGCCTGCTGTCCAGGAGAAGATTCCCTCCTGAATTCCCATATGCAGAAACAGGAATATGTTAGATCAAGAACCTGAGGAAGTGTCCAGCAGCTGAGAGAGACAGAGGCAAAGATCAGGAAAGCCAGAGGTACTCAGAAAGACAGAGGAGGTACTTATAAAAGCCATAGCCAAGGATATAAAGCCAGAATTAGGTTAATGGGCCTTGGTGAAGAATTGCTGTATTCCAGGATCAGACAGAATTAGAGTGCAAGCTCCTGTGCTGCAAGTCCTGTGTTCAACACTCTGTAATTACCCTGCTTTAACTGAACTGCCTGCATCGACCGAATTGCAAAATCGACTGTATGCTTAGGAACTGCATTTCCAATATTGTCTCTGCTTGCAAAACTACTAAAGTTGGAGTTCTGTTTTAAGACCACGTTTCCTCGATTTATTCCTGTATCCGCAAACGGCGTGCCACCGTTTACTTGGCACTGGCGTCACGAACTATCTTTACCTATACCTGCCCTTGCAGAGAGTCAGCTGTACCAGGTTAGTGTCTATTGCACTACATCACGCAGAAACACCTACTACACACAACTTGAGTACGCTGCACAGAGACCTCTCAGCTCTATTTGCCTGAGCCTCTTCAAGTCTACAACACAAGTACATCTATGCAGCAAACCGGATCAACTCATGTCAACAACAAGGTGACTTCCAGTGATAAGCCGCAGCTCAAACCAAAGCCAGCACAAGCCTCAGAGACTACACCACAGTTAAACGCTCATGCAACATCATTTTACCCTGGTAAACCTCACCCTACATCACCAAAGAACTTTCACACCCAAGAGGTTCCACAAGTTACTTGGAGTGAGAGACCAGACAGCGAATGACTTTGCCAGATACATGGTACGCCGTGAGCTCATTAACACCAGCCTCTCAAGGTTTGACGACTGTCAAGAGAGCTACATTGACTGGAGATCAACCTTCAAGGCTAATATTGCCGATCTCAACCTTACTGCTAAGGAAGAACTGGATTTGCTCATAAAGTGGCTGGGACCAGAATCTGTAGGTCGTGTTAAAAGACTCAGAACAGTACATGTTGACCACCCAGATGCAGATCTTGTTGCTGCATGGGCAAGACTTGAGAAAACCTATGGTAGCTCTGAAGCCATAGAAAGCGCTCTATTCAAGAGACTGCAAAACTTCCCAAAAATAGGGAACAAAGACTACCGCATGCTCCAAGATCTAAGTGACCTCCTCATGGAGCTAGAGTTGGCAAAGACTGACCCACGTCTACCTGGACTAAGCTTCCTGGACACCGCTCATGGTGTCAACCCAGCAGTGTCTAAACTGCCATACAGCCTACAAGAGAAATGGGAGGAACAGGGCTCAAGATATAAAATAGACAATAATGTATCCTTTCCTCCATTCTCATACTTCTGCAGATTCATCAGTGATCAAGCCTGGATGAGAAACGATCCCAGGTTCAGCTTCCGTGAACCCAACCTGCCTGCTTCATCCTCACCATCATCAAGGTATGATAACATAGCAGCTAAACGTAGAGACTTAAATAGAGCAATATCTGTTAAAAGTACAGACATCTCACCCTCTACAACCTCACCTACTGATCAGGGCGTTGTGGATGACAGAGATAAAGACCCTAATCGTCAGTGTCCTATTCACAAGAAGCCTCACCCTCTTAAGAAATGTCATGGGTTTAGGGCAAAGACTTTACAAGAGCGCAGGGAGATTCTCCAGAAACTTGGCATATGCTACAAGTGCTGTGCTTCTTATAGCCATTTTGCTAAAGACTGTAAAGTTGTCATCAAGAATACAGAATGCGCTAGCGACAGACATGTTTCAGTCATGCATCCTACTCCACTTCCAGACAACCTACAACAGCTTCCTACCTCCACTCCTGTCTCAAATCATGGCGGGGAGCAACAAGGTCATGCTCCAACCAAAGATAATGTCTCTGCTTCATGTACAGAATCAAGGTAAAGGGAAAAAAAGAGGGTTAATCCTGTACTCCTGTAAAAGGAGATATGGGATAAACACACAGGGCGCCAGAGGTGGGGACCAGAGTGGAAGAAAAGGTTAATAATAGATAAATATGAAGTAATTTAAAGTCCAGGGTATTCTGAACAGTGAGGTCGTAGGACAGAAGCAGGGCAGCCTAGGTGATGGACTATAAGCAATGATGCAATATAGTGGTAATGAAATGAAAAAAAGGAAAAAAATCACCAAGTGGCGCCTGACCGCTTACTAAAATGCATGTGTATAAACCAATAAAATCAATAAAATGTACACCGATAGTAGGAGCTATGGATACATATATAAATAAATAGAAGTAAATAGAAATAAATAGAAACCCCTTACCATTGAAAAGGAGGGGGGCACCTTAGTGCTCAGTAACCATATGATAAAACCATGAAACAACTGGTAAATAATATCAAATGGAAAACGTAAAAACAAGTAGAAGGTGATATACACCAAACTCACTTCACCAGGGAGGGGTGTAGTGGGATAAAACTCAAGACACCCAAAACAACCGCCTCCCTCGCCTGGCTCGCTCGTAGAATGGCTGGAAGATACGGCAGTCCACAACTAGGAACTTCGGGTATAATCCTTTAATTAATAAATAAATAAGTCAGGTAGGCTCAACGCGTTTCGGGGATTGACAGACCCTTTACTCAGGAGCAGAGAAGGTATCAGGCTTATACAAAATGTTATAGCATACACACATCTTAAATATAGCAAGTCCAATTCAAAACAGAAGGCGTTTTAGGCGCCAAAAGTTCATCGGTGTCACTTCCGGTTCCTGTTCACACATAAATGAAATCAGATAAGGGAGGAGCAAAACGGACAAACAATACAATATACATTAGATATTTGGTAATATACATATACATAGTAGTATGCCATACCTGTTTAGAAAGGTATAGGGACAAAGACGAGACGCGGGTCGGCGGAGACTAGAGTTCCGGTCCGTGGAACGCACCAACCGGAAGTGCGTTCCAAATCACGGCAACAAGGAGTATACGATAGGTATCAGAGGGACAAAAGAAAGTTGTAATGTAGGTAAATAGTAGGTAGGTGGGGATAGTATTGTACAAGTGAATTCATATGGGCCGGGCGGGGGACCAGTGCTAACAGCAACGCATGGGGACGGGAATTGTAGTTCCGGTGTGTGGAACGCATCAACCGGAAGTGCGTTCCACCTAGCATCATCCAAGATTTCCGGCAACTGAGCCGCAGATGTCAGAGGGGGCGGGATAGAAATTACTATGAATGGAACGCAAATATAACCAGAAACTAGGAGATATACATTTCAGTGAGCCAGGAATATCAATAGTGGGATCTGGGGAAGAAAAAATGGAAGTGACTATCGGACTGATTGGAGGATATATCGGTTTATAAGTGCAATAAGACAAATCGGTATTGGACAACAGTGGAGATAAAAGAATAAAATAAAAAAAAATGATAAGGATATATAAAAAAATGTATATGTATATACACTGCTCAAAAAAATAAAGGGAACACCTAAACAACACAATGTAACTCCAAGTCAATCACACTTCTGTGAAATCAAACTGTCCACTTAGGAAGCAACACTGAGTGACAATCAATTTCACATGCTGTTGTGCAAATGGGATAGACAACAGGTGGAAATTATAGGCAATTAGCAAGACACCCCCAATAAAGGAGTGGTTCTGCAGGTGGTGACCACAGACCACTTCTCAGTTCCTATGCTTCCTGGCTGATGTTTTGGTCACTTTTGAATGCTGGCGGTGCTTTCACTCTAGTGGTAGCATGAGACGGAGTCTACAACCCACACAAGTGGCTCAGGTAGTGCAGCTTATCCAGGATGGCACATCAATGCGAGCTGTGGCAAGAAGGTTTGCTGTGTCTGTCAGCGTAGTGTCCAGAGCATGGAGGCGCTACCAGGAGACAGGCCAGTACATCAGGAGACGTGGAGGAGGCCGTAGGAGGCCCCCATATCAATAATGTCCCCTATAGTGGCCCCCAGAATTAATAATGTCTCTAATAGTGGCCCCCAGCATTAATAATGTCTCCCATAGTAGCCCTAGCATTAATAATGTCCCCCATAGTGGCCCCCCACATTAATAATGTCTCCCATAGTGGCCTCCAGCATTAATAATGTCCCCCATAGTGGCCCCAGCATTAATAATGTCCCCCATAGTGGCCCCAGCATTGATAATTTCCCTTATAGTGGCCCCAACATTTATAATGTCCCCCATAGTGGCCCCCAGCATTAATAATGTCCCTCATAGTGGCCCCCAGCATTAATAATGTTCCCCATAGTGGCCCCCAGAATTAATAATGTCCCTAATAGTGGCCCCTAGCATTAATAATGTCACCCATAGTAGCCCCTCACATTAATAATGTCCCCCATAGCAGCCCCCGCATTAATAATGTCCCCCATAGTGGCCCTGAGCATTAATAATGTCCCCCATAGTGGCCCCCAGCAGTAATAATGTCCCCCATAGTGGCCCCTGGCAGTAATAATGTCCCTCATAGTGGCCCCAGCCTTAATAATGTCACCCATAGTGGCCCCCACATTAATAATGTCCCTCATAGTGGCCCCCAGAATTAATAATGTCCCTAATAGTGGCCCCCAGCATTAGTAATGTCCCATATAGTGGCCCCCCACATTAATAATGTCTCCCATAGTGGCCCCCCGAATTAATAATGTCCCTCATAGTGGCCCCCAGAATTAATAACGTCCACAATAGTGGCCCCCACATTTATAATGTCCCTTATTTTGGCCCCCCGCATTAATTATGTCCCCCATAGTGGCCCCTCAAATTAATAATGTCCCTTATATTGGCCCCCCACATTAATAATGTCCCCCATAGTAGCCCCCAGACTTAATAATGTCCCTCATAGTGGCCCCCAGCATTAATAATGTCCCCGATAGTGGCCCCAGCATTAATAATGTCCCCCATAGTGGCCCCCAGGATTATTAATGTTCCTCATATTGGCCCCAGCATTAATAATGTAGCCCATAGTGCTCCCGACATTATTTATGTCTCCCATAGTGGCCCCCAGAATTAATAATGTCCCTCATAGCGGCCCCCAGAATTAATAACATCCACAATAGTGGCCCCCCACATTAATAATGTCCCTCATAGTGGCCCCCCGCATTAATAATGTCCCCCATAGTGGCCCCCAGAATTAATAATGTCCCTCATAGTGGCCCCCAGCATTCATAATGTCTCCCATAGTGGCCCCCAGAATTAATAATGTCCCTGATAGTGGCCCCAGCATTAATAATGTCCCCCATAGTGCTCCCCCGCATTAATAATGCAGTGCTCCAGACAAAAAAAAATGACCAGGAGCCATTGGCTCCTAAACTAAAAAAATTAAGAGCCAAATTCAATTTTTTAGTCGCCAAATTTAAAATGCATATAATTAAAAAAAAAAGGACTTTGAGAAGATGAGACGCAGGTGCACTACATATAGGAGAAAACAGCACCACATACCTCTCACATCCAGGGACATTTTCTGGGGGACAAGGTGACTAAAAATGGCGAATTGCGTGGTTTAGAGGTTTTTTTTCTGTTACGGCCTTCACCGAGCGGAAATATTTTTTTATATTTTAATAGCTCACACTTTTTGGGACATGGCGATATGTAATAGGTTCTTTATTGTTTGTAAATTTTATATGTAAAACTGGGAAGGGGGCCATTTAAACTTTTAGTATTTTGGGGTTTCTTTTTTTTTTTTTACTTTTTATTTAATAACCATTTCTTCCCTTAGGGACTAGAACCTGGATCTTTTTACACCCTTGTGCTATTCACCCTGATAGATCTCTATCAGGGTGAATAGGATCTCACACTCTCCCTGCTGCCCTGGGCTTTGTGCACACAGCAGCAGGGAGCTGAACATGGCAGCCAGGGCTTCAGTAGCGTCCTGGCTGCCATGGTAACGATCTGAGCCCCAGCAGTGTAATCTGCCACTGCCACCACTGGAGGGGATGGGACCCTGTGGCCACCATATAACAATGGGGGGGAGACGGGGACGACTTGTGGCCAGTGATAATGGGAGGGGGGGGGGGGAAGAGGCTTTGGGGGGGCGCACTGCACCACCAATGAATGTAATTAAAGAGGACCTTTAGTAGGTCCAAAGAATATGAACTTAGTAGCAGGCTGCATAGAGCGGCGCCCAGGGATCTAAGTGCACTTACTATTATTCCTGGGCGCCGCTCCGTTCGCCCGCTGTGGCCCCCGGTATTTTCAGCATTCAGAGGAAGGAGGAGGAGACGCCAGTGTCTCTCCTTCTCCCTGACAGCAGTGCTGTCCAATCACAGCTCAGAGCCAGGGAGTTTTTTTCTCTCCCTGGCTCTGAGTTCTGTGCTGTGATTGGACAGCGCTGCTGTCAGGGAGAAGGAGAGACACTGACGTCTCCTCCTCCTTCCTCTGAATGCTGAAAATACCGGGGGCCACAGTGGGCGAACGGAGCGGCGCCCAGGAATAATAGTAAGTGCACTTAGATCCCTGGGCGCCGCTCTATGCAGCCTGCTGATAAGTTCATATTCTTTGGACCCATGAAAGGTCCTCTAACTCCTTTATACAAGTGTCTGCAGCGGTATCACAGACCGGGCACACGGCCTCAATAACAGGGCATGCGATCTGGGGCACCTGAGGGGTTAATGGCCGCGGATCGCATGCCCTGTTATAGAGGCCGGGTGCCGGGTCTGTGATACCGCTGCAGACACTTGTGTTTTACATTCATTGGTGGCGCAGTGGCGACAGCTCCTCCCCTCCTCCTCCTGCTATATCCCCATTGGTGGTAGTGGCGGCCGCGTCACAGTGGAGAGGGAGGGACTCCTTCCTTCTCCACTGTGCCGTGTGCTAGTGAAGGGAACTTAGGCTGCGCAGGAGCGCGGCGGTACAGTCGCAAATGGCGACAAGACTAAAAAGTCTTGTCGCCATCTGCAAATTTTAAGGCGCATTGGCGACCGTTTTGGTCGCCATCTGGAGCCCTGTAATGTCCTCCATAGTGGCCCCCAGGATTATTAATGTTCCTCATAGTGGCCCCCACATTAATAATGTCTCCCATAGTAGCCACCAGAATTAATAATGTCCCTCAGATTGGCCCCCACATTAATAATGTCCCCCATAGTGGCCCCCGGAATTAATAATGTCCCCCATAGTGGCCCCAGCATTAATAATGTCCCCCATAGTGGCCCCCCACATTAATAATTTCTCCCATAGTGGCCCCCAGAATTAATAATGTCCCCCATAGTGGCCCCCAGAATTAATAATGTCCTACATAGTGGCCCCCGGCAGTAATAAAGTCCCTGATAGTGGCCCCAGCATTAATAATGTCCCCCATAGTGGCCCCCAGGATTATTAATGTTCCTTATAGTGGCCCTCACATTAATAATGTCCCCCATAGTGGCTCCCATAATTAATATTGTCCCTAATAGTGGCCCCCAGAATTAATAATGTCCCTCATAGCGACCCCCAGAATTAATAACATCCCCCATAGTGGCCCCCCGCATTAATAATGTCAACCATAGTGGCCCCCAGCAGTAATAATGTCCCTCATAGTGGCCCCCAGCATTAATAATGTCCCTCATAGTGGTCTACAGCATTAATAATGTCCCCCACAGTGGCCCCAGCAGTAATAATGTCCCGCATAGTGGCCCCAGCATTAATAATGTCCCTCATAGTGGCCCCAGCAGTAATAATGTCCCTCATAGTGGCCCCCAGCAGTAATAATGTCCCTCATAGTGGCCCCCGACATTTTCTTTTCATCCAGTTTCACGCACAGGGAAACTCGCTGCTCACTGGATGCAGCAGGTCCTGACGTGATTGTGTGATGTTATCACGCTCGGAGTGCAGGTCCTGCTGCATCACTACCCTTCCTTCAGCCCCTCCAACATACAGTCCCATGTAAATAACATCACTCCCCTCCCTTCAGCCCCTCCAGCATACAGTCCCATGTAAATAACATCACTCCCCTCCCTTTAGCCCCTCCAACATACAGTCCCATGTAAATAACATCACTCCCCTCCCTTCAGCCCCTCCAGCATACAGTCCAGGGGTGTAGCTACAGGGGAAGCAGGGGAAGCGGCTGCTTTGGGGCCCTGACCCAGAAGGGGCCCATCCAGGAGGAGGATGACTAAAAGATTTGGTCAGGGCCCCCTCAACAGTATTACACAATGAAATTATATACAGTCGCAGTATAGACAGTGTAGAAAACGGATGGAACAGCTGCCGGGCCTGGTCTGACAGAGCGATCTTTAGTAGCCACAGGAATAGGGGCGGCATGAAAGGAAGGGGTTGCAAAAAAATTACTGAGGGAGGAGGCCCCCATTTAAAATTTTCTGTGGAGCCCAGTCATTTCTAGCTACGCCACTGATACTGTCACACCGGTGACAGGTTTTAGAAGGTCCGAAAGATTATATGCACATTAGGGATCTGACAGCCTCTTTTGGTTTTGATTTCACTTTGTCTGTGTGTTGCTGGTATGTCCACACCTCCTGTTCAGGTGTGGATCATGGTGACCTTTACCTCCCACTATTTAGTCTGACTTTACCCATCACTAGTTTTCTCTGCCCTTTAATTACCATTAGGGCATCCGAGGGCCACCAGGGTTTTCAAGGTTCCTGTGTATGGGCATCTCTACCATCGAGAGGTTCCTATACGGATAGGAGTTAAGGCCAGGAGCAGGGTTTTATAGGTGGTGACCCTTTTCCTTCCCTAGCGGTGAGGCCTAGTGTCTTTTCCCTTCCTTCTTGTTGTCTTTTGGTGTTCTCCCCCACTACTATATCCGTGGCATTATCCAGAGCCAATACCGCCATTTTTTGTTCTGATCTGTACAGCTATGGATGCTATGACTGCACTGGTCAAACAGCTGCAGAATCTGACTTTGGAGGTAGCAGACCTCCGTGTGATGGTTTTGCAGATTCAGAGTCCACAGGCTGCTGGTTCTAGTGGTGGGTTTCAGGCCTGCCCTGAACCGAAGGTAGCTCTCCCGGACAGGTTTTCCGGGGGTAGTGACAATTTCATCTGGTTCAGGGAGTCATGTAAATTATAATTTAGGCTGCGTCCATACTCTTCTGGTGATGAGTGTCAACGTGTGGGTATGATTATTTCATTGCTTAAAGAGGACGCCCAATCTTCAGACATCTCCACTGCGCCTGTTCCTCGGAGTACTATGACGTCATCGGCGCAGGCGCAGTGGAGATGTCTGAGCAGGGAAGCGGTCAGACATTCACTGCGCATGCGCCGAATACAGACGCGCACGGGGAGGATCACATTCCGGAGGAGATGGGCGGGCTGGAGGGACGCGCTGGGCGGCGGCATTTTGTGAAGGTAGACCGAGCCTCTAGGTGCTAATGACGCCCCCATAGCACCTAGAGGCTCATTAGCATATCTATATAAGTTCGTTTTTTAGCGAAACGGCAGGACAATAAGCTGTTATAATAGGATGGTTTGATAGAGCAGACACTAGTGGATCGCTAGTGGATCGCTAGTGTCTGAAAGCTAATTAGGTGAAAACGAAGTGGTAGAAACCCTTTAAATAACACAGCAGCCTCCAGTGGTGGAGGAGTGAAATTGCAACACAAGTTCAGAGTGGGTGAAACAGCGGCCACTAGTGGTAATTTAGAAGATTACATCAAATTCTGACATTATTCCCTCCTTCAGCATCGACCTCCGGACAATGCTTGGCTCGGTTTTTCTGGATATCTTTGGTGAAATTCTTTAAGCAGTCGGGAAGCACTAATATTGTTTACAGGTTCCCATGAATTTTCCTCGGGGCCATATCCCTTTAATTAGGTATTGTAGATGATTTCGGAAAATTCTAGAGTTCAGTATTTTTTCAACAGTGTAATGTTCTTGTGCATCTACTTCAACTGGATCGGGAGGAGGCAGATTACGTCCTGGAAATGGATCTGGAATAACAGGTTTCAGAAGTGATACATGGAACACAGGATGTACTCTCATTGTCCTGGGAAGTTTTAACTGAAAAGCTACTGCATTTATTTGTCCAATAATCTTGAAAGGCCCAATAAATTTTTGACCTAGTTTTGCTGAAGGTACATGAAGTTTTAAATTCTTCGTAGAAAGCCATACCTCATCTTCCACCCTGAAAGTTGGAGAAGGCCTGCGGGATTTGTCTGCTGTTTGCTTATATCTCTCCTGGGCAATCTTTAATGTGTCCTTTAACATCTCCAGATTCTGTTGGAGAGATTGAATTCTGTCATTGACAGCAGGAATAGAAGTGTCCCTGGGGAAATTAGGGAGGATACTTGGATGGTAACACAAATTAGCAAAAAATGGTGTTTGATGGAAGAATTCTGAGTATTATTGTATGAAAATTCTGCCATTGGAAGCAAATCAACCCAGTCATTGCAAATGGCAAATGTAGCATCGGAGATACTGCTCCAAAGTTTGGTTTGTGCGTTCAGTCTGACCATTTGATTGGGGGTGAAAAGCGGATGACAAATTAACATCAATGTCCAGTGTTTTACAAAAATTCTTCCAAAATTTGAATGTAAATTGTACTCCGCGATCAGAGACAACTTCATCTGGCACTCCATGGAGACGAAAGACATCTTGGATGATAAGTTCAGCAGTTTCTTTGGCAGAAGGGAGACCAGCACATGAAATAAAGTGAGCTGCTTTTGTCAATCGGTCAACCACAACTAGGATGGCACTTTTCCCTTTAGAAGCAGGCAAATCGACAATAAAGTCCATGGATATAGACCCCCAAGGACGGGACGGGATTGACAGAGGCTGCAAAAGTCCCACTGGTGAAGTACGAGGATTTTTATTCATGGCACAGGTGTTACAAGAAGAAACATATTTCTTCACATCCTCTTGATAATTAGGCCACCAAAAGAAGCGTGACAGAAGTTCTTTTGTCTTCTGAATTCCCTTGTGACCTGCTAGCTTGGAGTCATGAATTAATTTTAATACTCTCAGTCGTACACTCTCTGGCACATAAATGCAATACTTATGAGTACAAACTTTATTTTGAAACATAAGGGATATATCATCTGGTGGATTTAAGAGAACCGGATCAGTCTCATATGCTGCCCTTATGTCTTCTAGCAGATCCTTGTTAGTAATGACCCCCACAAAATTGGATTCCGACAGAATGGTAGTTGGTGGTGCAGGTGAAGAGGAATCATTTGAGAACAGTCTGGATAAGGCATCAGCTTTTCCATTTCGGGAGCCAGGTCTATAAGAGATCACAAAATTGAATCGGTTAAGAAACAGACTCCACCGAGCTTGACAGGGAGACAAACATTTAGCAGATCTGATGAATTCTAAGTTACGATGATCAGTTAGCACCACTATCTGCTGTGCTGCTCCTTCCAAATGATGTCGCCACTCCTGGAAAGCAGCAATGATGGCTAAAAGTTCCTTGTTTCCCACATCATAATTTTTTTCTGAAGAGGTCAGTTTTCGGGAAAAATAAGCACAAGGGTGAAGCAAGTCTTTTTCTCCTGTTCTTTGTGATAGAATAGCCCCTATTGCACAGTCAGAAGCATCAACTTCAACGATAAAGGCATGTTCAGGGTCAGGATGAATTAGTATAGGGGCTGTGGTGAATTTTGTCTTTAGACAGAGCAATGCATCCTGTGCTTGGGGAGACCAAATAAATGGTATTCCCTTCCTTGTTGATTGAGTAATTGGTGTAATTATAGCAGAAATTTTTGGGATAAATCGTCTGTAGAAATTAGCAAATCCTACAAAACGTTGAACTTCTTTCACATTCCTTGGGGTTGGCCAGTCAATTATTGCTTGAATCTTGCTGGAGTCCATATGCAATCCTACAGTAGAAATGACATAACCCAGGAACTGAATTTCTGTTTGATCAAATTCACATTTCTCCAACTTAATATAGAGTTGATGAGTTCGTAGACGCTGTAGCACCATTTTGACATGATTTTGGTGTTCTTCCTCAGAATTAGAGAAAATTAGTATGTCATCCAGATAGATAATATCATTAATGAAATGCTGAAAGGTGGCAGGTGCATTACACAGTCCAAAAGACATGACGAAGTACTCGAAATGTCCGTAACGTGATCTGAATGCTGTTTTCCATTCATCACCAGGTCTAACACGCACTAAATTATGGGCTCCTCATAGGTCTAGTTTGGTGAAGATTTTTGCATAACGGACTCTATCCAGCAACTCAGGTATAAGAGGCAGAGGGTAACGATTCTTTATTGTTATTTTATTTAGTTCTCTATAATCGACACAAGGCCTTAAGGTACCGTCTTTCTTTTTAACAAAAAATATTGGTGCACCTGCTGGTGAAGTGGATGGACGAATAAATCCTTTAGCTGAATTTTCGTCTATGTATTCTTTGAGAGCCTTCAGTTCAGGCTCTGTCAATGGATATATGCTTCCAAAGGGTATAGCTGCTCCCGGCAACAGTTCAATGGGACAGTCATAAGGTCGATGTGGGGGCAACTTGTTAGCATTCTTTTTATCACAAACATCCACATATTCTTTATACATAGATGGCAGTTTAGGTGATGTTTCGAGGTCCTCAGTACCATCTACTTGAGGTTGATTAGATAAAGTCTGTTCTGAGTGAACCTCTGGTGGGAAGGATACTACTTTAGTTTCCCAGTTGATCTGAGGGTTCTGAGCTTTCAGCCATGGTAGTCCCAAGATGATTGGAAAATGGGGCGATGATATTAGTAAAAAAGATAAAACCTCTTGGTGATTGGGTTCCATAATTATCTCCAAGGGTTCAGTCTCTTGATCAATTGGGCCTGAGTTCAGTGGGGACCCATCAACAGTTTCCATCAGAATTTGTGAAAGTCTCCCTTGGATTTTCACTCCATGCTAATTAGCAAAATCAATGTCCATAAAGTTCCCATTTGCTCCAGAGTCCACCATGGCAGAGGTAGATATCCACTGTGAGCTGGTGTGAAACTTGATAGAAATGAAGCAATGAGAGTTCTTGTTTTCCTTCTTAATATTAGGTGCTATTGAAGAGATTGAATAGATGACTGCATTCACTGGTGGCACTGGTTCAGAAGAAACGGATTCATCCTCAGATAGGTCAGGATCCGCTATAACCGCCACTGACTTCTGTCGACGACTTGGACAATTAATGAGAAAGTGATCAGGTTTACCACAGTAAAAGCATTGATTCTCCCGAAGTCTGCGTTCCCTTCTATCGGCACTTTCACGTTTTTGTATACTGTCAATCTGCATAGGTTCAGCATCAGATTCAGTGTATTTCTTGGTTTCAAAGTCTCTAGAGGTGGAGGGTGGAACAGATAAGTATTGATTATTACGAAGCCAGGTAGAACTCCACTTTTCTTGCCTACGCTCAGACAGTCGAGTATCAATACGAACACAATGATGTACGAAATCATCAAAATTTGTGGGAGCATCAGCACGTGCTAATTTATCTTTAAGTGCATTAGATAGTCCATTCTTAAAAAATGTTAATTTTGCGGCATTATTCTATTCAGTATCAATGACCCACCTTCTAAATTCTGTGGCATATTCGGCAACCGAGCGTCTGCCCTGACGTAAGGCCAGTAGGGTTGCTTCTGCTGTGGTACATCGATTAGGATCATCAAATACTTGGCTCATAGCTGCAAGGAAAGCTTCCAGATCATCTAGGAGTGCATCATTGGTCTCAATAAGGGGATTAGCCCAGGCAATCGCCTTAGGTGTCAGAAGAATAATAATACACAGCACCTTAGATCTGTCAGTGAGGAAGTAATATAACTTGCATTGATTAATGAATCCACGGTACTTATCACGGTCCCCTCCAAAACCTGAAGGGTGGAAGAGGCAAGGTGGATGAAGAAGCTGGAACCATGGCCAGGGTATGAAGTTCCTGTATTTGCTCTGCATGTTGAGCCACCATGTTTTGTAAATCCTGAGTTGGTTGTCCAAATACTTGCACACTATGAGATGTTTGGTTTTCAAATGCCAAGTATTTTGTTTTCAAATTTTGCATTTCAGCGTAGATGTTGGTTAGTAAACAGTTCATATTATTTACACGAACCTCCAAGTCCAGTTCCCCGGCGGATTCCATAGGCATGGCTCGAGTATCCTGTTACGCTGCTGGTAGACACAGCTGGAATCCAGTGGCCAGAAGGAACAAACGAGGGGCAGACTTGAGGAGTAGGTCGCAAGGTAGGTAATCCAGTGAAGAATCGGACCGGTCTGGAAAGGACAGTTCTGAGGAGCAGGAGACTGGAACAAGTCACAATACTCGAGCAATGTTTGCATTGCCTCATGGGCAGAAGTAGGCCCAAACAGGAAGCAAGATGGCTCCCAATCAGTATCACAATGGCCATTTTAGTTAAGGGCAAATCCTCAAATAACACAGCAGCCTCCAGTGGTGGAGGAGTGAAATTGCAACACAAGTTCAGAGTGGGTGAAACAGCGGCCACTAGTGGTAATTTAGAAGATTACATCAAATTCTGACAGCATTAGAGAATAGTATTTCTGGCTTTGCAATTGACTCAGCACCTCTCGCCCAAAAATGCCTGTCGCAGGTAGTGAATGACATTCATTTAAGAGTGGGTGATTTGCATCAGGAATCTATCTCCTGTTATGTGTTGGAGGGTCTGCCTGCTCCGTTGGTGTTGGGCTTACCATGGTTAAGCAAACATAACCCTAACATCGATTGGCAAGCGAGCCAGATTCTCGATTGGAGTGATTTTTGCATGGACAACTGTCTTAATGCATCATTCTCTATGGTTACCACTAAAACTGTACCCTCGTTCATTTCAGAATTTTCTGATGTGTTTTCTGAGAGTGGTAATCCGGAGTTGCCTCCGCACAGGAAGTATGACTGTCCCGTCAATCTAATTCCCGGAGCAAAATTGCCCAAATCTCGGTTGTATAATCTTTCGGAACCCGAAAGAAAGGCTATGCGAGAGTCTATCACCGAGAGTTTGGCAAAGGGACATATTAGACCATCCAAGTCCCCAGTGGCGGCTGGATTTTTCTTTGTAAATAAAAAGGATGGTACCCTGAGACCATGTCTGGACTTCCGTGAGCTCAATCATATTACCGTCCGTGATCCTTACCCCCTTCCTTTGATTTCGGATTTGTTCAGACAGATTGTCGGTGCCAAGGTGTTCTCTAAATTGGATCTGAGGGGGGCATATAATCTGGTAAGGATCAAGGAGGGGGATGAGTGGAAGATCACATTTAATACCCCTGAGGGTCATTTTGAAAACCTGGTCATGCATTTTGGGTTAACCAATACTCCTGCGTTTTTTCAACACTTTGTCAATGACATCTTTCATCATCTGGTGGGGAGGTTTGTCGTTGTATACCTTGATGACATACTAATTTATTCGCCTAATATGGAAACTAATCAGAATCTAGAGACTTACTTGAGATGTTTTGTTTCAGAGAATCAGGAAGAGTGGTCTTCATTTTTGTCGTTAGCTGAGTTTGCTATAAATAACCATAGACAGGAATCCACTGATAAGTCGCCGTTTTTTGGGGCATATGGGTTCTATCCACAGTTTGGTACATTTTCTGGTGCTCATAATTCTGGCATTCCTGAGGAGGAACGATTTTTCTCTTCTTTGCCTTCTATTTGGCGGAAAATCCAAAATAACCTGGAAAAGATGGGCAACTGTCACGGCTGAGGATGGGGAAAAGCCTCAGCCGTGCGATGACGAAGATGTTAGTCGCTACAAGGCCAGGACAGGAATCAGGGAGCAGGTCACCTCCTATCAATCCCTAATTCTGACCCTGTCTCCTAGCTGTATGAGCCGACCCTGATGGTGGGAGGGCTTATACTAGGAACCTAATTTTCCTACTCGCCCTCAGGGTGGCCCTGGACTAGGAAAAGGGTAAGACTACCTGTTCCTCCAGGATACGGACGAACAGGAGTCTCACTGGCCAAGCTATAAAGAAAGGGGAAACATAAACAACTTATGGCAATGGCAGGTAAATGCAACAAGTATAGCACCTACCTGCCACAGACACGAAGCCTGGAACCCATGCAGAAGCGCTGCTGTCCAAAGAACACACACTGACACAGCACACACCACACATCACACAGGAACCCAGGACCATAAGCTGCAATAAACAAGCATACCAAAAACACACCTTCATAACATCATGTGTGACAGAAACTTATGACCACAAGGGTGGCCCTCACTGGCAGATGGAATATAAACCAGGAGGAAGACTCCAGCTAACCATGGCTGAAGTACCCCTCAGACTTCTGCTCTCAACTGAGGCTAAATAGCCCATGTAGCCACACCCACACAGACACACCCAGTGCACACACACTAGGAAGGGAATTAACCCTTCCCACACCAGGGAAGGGAAGACAGCCACTTAAAGGGGACGTGGACACATAATTACACTGCAGCTGTTACCGCAGGCAACGACATGCGTGGCAACCATGTCCTGGGAGTCAGCCAGAAGGCTGAGACACTGCCACCACATGTACACAATAACACGTTGCCTCGGGCAGCCACAAGTGAAGGGAAAATGTCAGTGCACACACACAAACCTTGTGCACACCAAACCTATTAAAAGGCACACCAACAAAGACAGGTTGCCAGGTGCAACCGCATGCAGATTTCAGCAAGCTGCCAAGCAACAGCTCAGGCTGCTATGCTGCCAAGTACATAATCAGAACATGTTGCCAACGGCAACCACAAGTGAGGCAACATACAAACGGCCCTCACCTGTGGTTGAAATAACCACATGAGACCGCAGGCAACAGCATGCGGTTTAAGGGTCACAACCATGACCATGGTCGTGACAGCAACAGGTATAAGCGTGCGGCTGACAGGAAACGTATGAGTGGTCCGGACCTGAGAGTGGGTGATTCTGTGTGGCTGTCTACAAGAAACATTAAACTTAAGGTACCTTCTTGGAATTTGGGACCAAGATTTATTGGTCCATATAAGATCACTGCATTGTTAACCCTGTAGCCTTCCGTCTTGAACTTCCTCAGGCATTGAAAATCCATAACGTTTTTCATAAATCGTTGTTAAAGAAATGTGTTGAACCTGTTGAGCCGTCCTCCTTGCCTCCCGCTCCTGTCATGGTGGACGGCAATTTAGAATTTCAGATCAGCAGGATTGTGGACTCCCGAGTTCTCCGTAGATCCCTTCAGTATCTCGTTCATTGGAGAGGCTACGGACCAGAGGAGAGGATGTGGGTTCCAGCGACCGATGTTAATGCTAGTCGTCTGGTGAGAGCATTCCACAGAGCTCATCCTGATAAGGTCGGTCCTGGGTGCCCGGAGGTCACCCGTAGAAGGGTGGGTACTGTCACACCGGTGACAGGTTTTAGAAGGTCTGAAAGATTATCTGCACATTAGTTATCTGACAGCCTCTTTTGGTTTTGATTTAACTTTGTCTGTGTGTTGCTTGTATGTCCACACCTCCTGTTCAGGTGTGGATCATGTGACCTTTACCTCCCCCTATTTAGTCTGACTATACCCATCACTCCTTGCTCTTGATAGCTTCATTTGGTTTTTGGAAGAGCTGGAGTGTGGTTCTAGCTGAAGTCCTGTTCATCCATCATCGTTAAGTGTTCCGCTTGTTGTATTTTGTATTCCCCCCACCTTTGTTGTTTACTAGGCCTCAGCGAGACGCTAGTTCCTTCACCAGGGAAGGAGCAGGTTGTCTCTGCCCTTTCATTACCATTAGGGCATCCGAGGGCCACCAGGGTTTTCTAGGTTGCTGTGTATGGGCATCTCTACCATCGAGAGGTGCCCATACGGATAAAAGTTAGGGCCAGGATCAGGGTTTTATAGGTGGTGACCCTTTTCCTTCCCTAGCGGTGAGGCCTAGTGTCTTTTCCCTTCCTTCTTGTTGTCTTTTGGTGTTCTCCCCTACTACATCCGTGACAGATACAGTCTCATGTAGATAACATCTCTCTCCTCCCTTCAGCGTCTCCAACATACAGTCCCATATAAATAACATCACTCCCCTCCCTTCAGTTCCTCCAACATACAGTCCCATGTAAACAACATCCCTCCACATGCAAATAACAACCCTCCCTTCAGCTCTAACATACAGAGGTGGTGTAAGAGAGGAGAACTACAACTCCCAGCATTCCTATGGCTCTCACACTGAATCTGTCCCTTCACTTACCTCTCCTCATATCACAGAAGTCATCACAGGGTCTTCTCCAATAGTTCTCCTCTTCACAGCTTAGCTCCGCCCTCTCCCGCACAGATCACATGACTGTGATGTCATCACAGGTCCTTCAGCACCTGCAGTGCGTCCTGGTCAGTAGTCTTTCCTGTCTTTTCATTAGAAGACAGTACATACGTGGCCTGGGACAAAACATCGGACAAATATTTTAACCTAGTGATGCCCATGGTTGTTCTTATGATGGATGAGAAGAAGGGCAAAATAAACTGTGATGTCAAACACACACTTACTGCTGACACCCTCTCCAATCTGTCAGGGGGGCTCTACTTGTATAAGCGTTTAATAGAACAGGTTCTGTAGACATCTATGTGGAATCAGCTGACGACAGTGTAAAAGGAGTGCGCTCTTTCACTGTATAGTAGTATCTTGGGCCTCTGCACAGTTCTTTATATATGATGCTGAGTTCCCTGTAAGGCTGAGTTCACACTCGAGTTATTTGGTCAGTTTTGGCCCCGTAACTGAAGTGAGTGAAGTGTGAAGTGATTCTAAGAGTGATGCCTGTCTAGCCTGTTTCACTACCACAGCAAACTCCCTATGAGTTTTTCTGCAAGGCCCAGTGTTCTACACCACTATAAAGGCTCTCTGCAGCCAGGAAATAGCTGTTTTTTAATATAAATTAGGATCGAATTGAATCTTTTTGGGAAATTCGGCGAACTATCTGAATCACATTTTTGAGAAATTCACTCTTCTCTAATATCCACACTGTGCGTCAATGGGCTGAACGGAAGTAGGTCATTCTTCCCCAGCCTGGTTATGGACTCATTATTCTAGCTTGATTCTTTCTCCTACATTTGCTGTGTTACACAAGTGTTATGTATCCATACCTACCTAGGGTGTGAGGTGACCATCCTAACCGTCATGGCCTATGACTACTACGTGTGTATCTGCAACCCACTGAGATACAACAATAAAATTACCTTAACCTCTTTGCTACCAGCCCCGTACATGTACGGTGCTGGAGCGATGTGTAAACATGGCGCCCGCTGCACATGGAGCACGTGCACATGGCCGGTAGATCTCTGCTGTTTCAAACAGCAGAGACCTGCAGCTAATTACCGTAACCGGCAATACTGCCGATCGTGGTTATTAAATGCCTTAAATGCCGTGACCAAGTGAGATCACGGCATCTAAATGCGCAAAAACCCGGAAGCTCGTGGGTCCCCTACTGATTCCCTGTGTGGCCAAATGAGGCATTGGTAGTTGCGCTGAACACTTTCAGCCTCGCTGACAAGGCTGAAAGTGTTCATGCTGCAATTCATATTTGAAAGAAATGAGCAATACTGAGTTTCAATGGCATTTTTAAAATCCCTGATAGAATAAAATTAAAAATTACAAAAACATACTTTATAGGCTTATATATGAGCCAAAATCCCTGACAAAAAAATAAATTTGTCTAAAATTCAGTTAAATAATTTGCTATTATCCAAAAAAACTACACTCAAACGATTACAATCCACCTTAGGTTCTTTAAATTTTATAGTCAGGGTTATTAATTAATGACTTAATTATACTCAAAAATAATGTCAGTGTTTTCCTAAAAAGGTCAAAAACAACAACTAGGTAGAGGAGTATGGTTCAATCTCAGTTATCTACAATCTTCTTCTTTATGCCCAGTCCAAGCACTAAAAGAATGGCCAGTTTCAAGACCCTCTCTTTATGCATTTAGATAAATCTCCATTGACAAGATTCCAATTTAATTTTATTCTCTCCAAATGTAAAGAACAATTCAATTTAAAAAAGGAAAAAAATTCTGCACATTCATTTCGAATAGGGGCAGCTACTCACGCGTACAAAACATCATTAAAAAGATTGGTAGATGGAAATCAGACAGATATTGTTTATATATTAGACCTGAACTATTGTCATAATCTCTTGCAGAACTAAAGATTGTGTGGATTTTAGGAAACAAACTCATCACATCAGCCATCAATCGATCTACTATGAGATTCAATTCGGATAACTTGGGTTTTGGGAGTAACGTTATAATTTTCTGGAGAGGTATACCAGATCTTCGATTAAAAAACATTTATACTGTACAGAAGTTTAGCCTAAACCAAATTTAGTAATTCTTCATGTTGCTACTGAGATGTGGGTAAAATAAGCAATAAAAGAGTTTAAAAACACACTACTAAACATTCAAATTCTGTTTCCACAATCCAAATTGGCTTTCTCATAAATCGTTCCAAAATGGAAATGGAAAACAAAAAGCTTATCCTTTATGGAAAAAATTTGAATATGTGTAAACAAATACATAGAAAAATTCATGTCAATTAATGATAAACTCTCCTGCAGACATTTGGAATTGGAAGGATTAGTTTCGGGATTATACAACATCCCGACAGTCTCTGAGTGGACTAATTTGGTATTAATAGTAATAGGTATGTTTAATTGGTTTTACTGTTTAAGGCTTTACAGTAACATATAATACACCGTGGCCTAATTTATGCATCAATAAAGATTCAATTAATTTATGTGTGTTTGGCTTATTTGAGTATACTACTGTTTTAAATTAATATAGTTTTGACACCATGACTTATCTATTAGCCAAGAGGGAATACTGTTCTATCGGCCCCAGTACTCTCCCTATGCTCTCCCTATAGTGTGAATAGTCTCCCTATTATATCCCTACACTATCTCAGTGCTGTCCTTGAACGGTTCCCAAGGGATATTTAGTAAATAAAGTCTTTCCTAATCACTGTCCCTAGTGCCTGTAACGTCTCTCCCTGAACTAAATTCACAGAAAAATTGGCGGAGAACGGGAGGATAAGGTTTTTTTATAGGGCTGTGACATTACAGGGGCTGGCTATCTGCTGATTGGCTGGCTGCATGGCATTATGGGTGATGCCTCGTTCCCAGGCTTCTTCCTTTCACTTTGTAACATGTGCAGCAACCATTGTGGGAAAAATCCGATTCACTACCACGAAGCGCAAGGAAATTGGAATTCGTGACAAATCAAAGTTTTCCTGAAACTTTGTCAACTTCGATTTGCTCAACTGGCCAGCGTGAAGATGTGATGACATCATCACATCATCACGTGAGATTTTGCATGTTTTCTTCAATCAAGATGGCTGCGACGGCCTCTCCGTGATCAAATGGATAAGGTGAGTATGTACAATATATGTATATATTTTTTTAGCCCTGATTAACCCCTGAAAGGCCTCAGTTTTAATATGAGAGGCCTTGCCATCTAAGGTGTTTAATGATGTTTGTTTGTCATTGCACCCGCTACATACAATGGAATGTGATTCGTAACAAATCAAATTGAAATTCAGCAAAGCAGACGAATTTTTGAAAACTGCACTCATCACTAGTGCTTATATATACCACAGATGTGGGCATCAACTTGAGTTTGTGCCCTCAGAAATGCTAAAACTGCTGTCAGTCACATGTTGCCAATAACCCTCTCTACGGTACTTTGACAAGCCTAAACACCAAGGACAGCCACTATGGGGGGGCTGATGTTCTGGCCCTGATGCAGTCCGAAGTGTTGTGCCCATTTTCCTGCTGGGAACATGCAAGAAGGTTTGAAGCGGTTGTCCAACTTCAGAATGGGTTTAAAAAAAAAACTCACCCAGGAGGACCTTGCTTGGAGGCCACTTAACATGATTTGGATTACATTGGGCTGTAAGTAGTGATGAGCGGCATAGGCAATATTCGAATTCACAATATTTTGTGAATTCTGGGCCAAATATTTGCCATAAATTCGCAAATTCGTGATCTCCAGTCATTGTTTACTTGATTGCAAAAATCGTCAATGTAATATATTCGCGATTAGAATATTCAACACTATTCTCAAATACAAATATATAGCACTAAATTCAAAATATTTGCGAATTCTGCAGTGGGCGGGGGTTGGTGTTCACAACTAGGGGTCCCTTTTAAGTAAAATTTTTTGTCGTGACACCAGTTGCATTTCAGCAATGAGGGACGGAGTCCCCCTAAGTAGATGGTAATGGTGGGTACCCAGGATAGGAATGCCAGAGTGGTGTAGGGGGGGGCCCAATGTCCCTTAGTGGTGTAGCACTTGTCACGGTGCTCCTATCTGGATATCCTGGAACCCCAAGCGTGGCCGTCCATTGCATATGAAAAGGAAAGGTTGGATGTTGGGATGACAAAATAAATTGGAGTCCAGACTTGGCATAACATTGAATAACAGCTTTACTTGAATAAACTTTCTCAGTTTGCAGACTTTATATCTTTGTTTTCAGCAGACTTTATCTCTAATCAGGCAGGCAAATACATTCGGCTCTGCTACATCTGTACTCTCTTTGGCTCTGCTGTACTAACTGGATTAAATAGGGACTTTTCCTTTCTCTGTAAACTCCAACTTCTCTAGCTGTACTTTGGTTTCTGTAGTCTGAATCTCTCTTTATCTTTATCTCTGTCCAGGGAACCTTCTCTTCCTGGCTTCTGAAGCTTGTAGATTCAGTCTCTGGGTCCAAACAGAGCTGGTGATACTCTGCTGGCCTTGGAAGGCCTCGTCCAGGAGGGAGGAGCTCCTACAGCACCACCTCTCTTGGCAGAGGTCAAACTAGAACTCCCTAACTAAAACTAAACTCCTCCCTAGAGGGAAATAGAATGGAAGGAAAGGTTCCACTCTATGGAAACTAGCACTGTCATGCTGCTGCCATCTGTTGGTGAACCAGGCACATTACACTTAACAGTTGCATGGAAATAAATACATACATTTAGCAGGATCTGGAAATTAATGCATATAATGACATTAGGTTAACAATTGGAGACAGTGGTAAGGCATAAAAGGTGGTAATGCAACTCTGGGACATTACATATCCCATTCCAAAGTCACTTTCTATGGTCGGTTAAAGGGACATACATTGACTTGTAAGATAGCTACCTACAACAGGTGACACTACAGAGGTAAATCAATTAACCATTGTAATAACTAATCTAAAGCCATCTATAGGGAGATCTGTAACCATTGTGCTTCTGTGCCTCACCTGAGTTCTCCAACTATTTCGATTATGATGCTTTTATAAAGTGACCACAACGATCACTGGTTAACAACTCTGTAAGTGCAGTCGTGTTTAGTACAGTTGGGTTGCTTTTGCTTTAATCTGCAACTGTCTTCTATGCAGGACAATTCCTCTAGTGATAGTACTTTACAAATGGCAACAATACAACTAATAATAATCCAAAAAAATAAGTAATTATCCCTGTACATTATTATACAACTGCCATTTACATTGTAACACAGTGTGATGGAAGAGAAAGTGTAAAACACACCCTCCCCATGAGAACGGTCCCTGCGGATGGTAAATGTTCATTGTGTAACCAACTCACATTATTAGCATCAGTCCTAATTAGTCCCATAGTCCAGAAATGTGTTTGTATAAAACCCTGAGACACAAGGAAGACAAGGCAAAGTGTGTGACTGAACCAGCCTTAGTGAGTATGAGCATTGTGACATGTTATGCAGCATCATCTTATTGCTATATTTTATCATTACTATGTAATTATATCATTATCATGATATTATTTTTTCTGATATTATTATTATATAGTTCACACAATTTTATAATTATTATTTTTACATTTTTTATTTGTATTATTATTAGTATAATTTCATAATTATTTTACAATTTTTTTATTATGTTATGTTATTCTCATTAATTTTTTCCTTTGGTCTAATTACATTTTGAATAATATATTTGTTTCCTTTAAAGCCTTGTACACACAACAGTAAAAAAACAAAACACCTGATGGCCTTTTTTCTTCTTTAACAATTATCACACGGCTCTTTTCAGAACAAGGGCAGTCTAGGGGTGTATTTACGTGTCTTTTATTTTTTTGTAATGCACCTTGAATTACGTCCTCAAAAAAATAGGACGGTTTGTTTTCACAGCTGTTTTTCAAAAAGACATCGGTGTGAAAAAACGGCCATAAAAAACTGACCATTTTGATACTTTTCACAGCCATTTTGGTCTTGTGAATGTAGCCTTAGACTTAAAACGTTTATCCGGTTTCTTAAAAATTATAAACAAATAATCAGCAGCAAAAAAATACATAAAAAATGTAAAAATTTAAAACAAATTTAAAAATGAAACACGACTTACCTCTTCAATCTAGTGCTTATGATCTCTGAGTTTAACTTGTCTTTCCGTACAAGCAGCCAACATGTGATTGTGCAGCCAATCAGCGGCCTCAGCAGTCACGTGTCGTACTACTGGCATCATGGCTCCCATCACTGAGTGGCCCTGCCAGCGGTTCAGCATGTGACCACTGAGGCCAATGATTGGATGAAGAGGTCATGTTATGGCCATTCATAAATAAGGACCAGGATGACCGCCGAAGCTTCTGTGTTGGATCAAGAGAGGTTTAGAAAAGTACACATTAATTATATATACAGTGGATATAAAAAGTCTACACACCCCTGTTAAAATGTCAGGTTTCTGTGATGTAAAAAAATGAGAGAAAGATAAATCATTTCAGAAGTTTTTCCACCTTTAATGTGACCTATAAACTGTACAACTCAATTGAAAAACAAACTGAAATCTTTTAGGTAGAGGGAAGAAAAAATATAAAAATAAAATAATATGGTTGCATAAGTGTGCACATCCTTAAACTAGAACTTTGTTGAAGCACCTTTTGATTTTATTACAGCACTCTCTTTTTGGGGATGAGTCTATCAGCATGGCACATTTTGACTTGGCAAGATTTGCCCACTCTTCTTTGCAAAAACACTTCAAATCTGTCAGATTGCGAGGGCATCTCCTGTGCACAGCCCTCTTCAGATCACCACACAGATTGTCAATCAGATTCCGGTCTGGGCTCTGACTGGGCCATTCCAAAACTTTAATCTTCTTCTGGTGAAGCCATTCTTTGGTTGATTTGGATGTATGCTTTGGGTCGTTGTCATACTGAAAGATGAAGTTCCTCTTCATGTTCAGATTTCTAGCAGAAGCCTGAAGGTTTTGTGCCAATATTGACTGGTATTTGGAACTGTTAATAATTCCCTCTGGCTTAACTAAGGCCCCAGTTCCAGCTGAAGAAAAACAGCCCCTTGGCATGATGCTGCCACCACCATGCTCCACTGTGGGTATGGTGTTCTTTTGGTGATGTGCAGTGTTGTTTTTGTGCCAAACATATCTTTTTGAATTATGGCCAAAAAGTTCAACCTTGGTTTCATCAGACCATAACACCTTTTCCCACATGCTTTTGGGAGACTGCAGGTTGGTTTTTGCAAAATGTACCCTGGCTTGGATGCTTTTCTTGGTAAGAAAAGGCTTTCGTCTTGCCGCTCTACCCCATAGCCCAGACATATGAAGAATACGGGAGATTGTTGTCACACGTACCACACAGCCAGTACTTGTCAGATATTCCTGCAGCTCCTTTAACCCCTTAAGGACTCAGCCCTATTTCACCTTAAGGACTTGCCCATTTTTTGCAAATCTGGTGATAAGTGGTGATAACTTTAAAACGCTTTGACTTATCCAGGCCATTCTGAGAGTTTTTTCGGCACATATTGTACTTCATGACACTGGTAAAATGAAGTAAAAAAAGTTTATTTTTATTTATAAAAAATACCAAATTTACCCAAAATTTGTAAAAAATTGCAAATTTCCAAGTTTCAATTTCTCTACTTCTATAATACATAGTAATACCTCCAAAAATAGTTATTACTTTACATTCGCCATATGTCTACTTCATGTTTGGATCATTTTGGGAATGATATTTTATTTTTTGGGGATGTTACAAGGCTTAGAAGTTTAGAAGCAAATCTTGAAATTTTTCAGAAATTAAAAAAAAAAAAAATTTTTAGGGACCAGTTCAGGTCTGAAGTCACTTTGCGAGGCTTACATAATAGAACCCACCCAAAAATGACCCCATTCTATAAACTACACCCCTCAAGGTATTCAAAACTGATTTTACAAACTTTGGTTACCCTTTAGGTGTTCCACAAGAATTAATGAAAAATAGAGATACAATTTCAAAATTAAAAGATTTACCATTTTAATAATTTTTTTCCAGTTACAAATCAATATTTATGGCCCTGATTCTGTAGTTTACAGAAACACCCCATATGTGGTCGTAAATCGTTGTATGGGCACATGGCAGGGCGCAGAAGGAAAGGAATGCCATACGGTTTTTGGAAGGCAGATTTTGCTGGACTGTTTTTTTTACACCATGTCCCATTTGAAGCCCCCCTGATGCACCCCTAGAGTAGAAACTCCATAAAAGTGACCCCATCTAAAAAAAATACACCCCTCAAGGTATTTAAAACTGATTTTACAAACGTCGTTAACCCTTTAAGTGTTCCACAAGAATTAATGGAAAATAGAGATCCAATTTCAATTTTTTTTGGGCAGATTTTCCATTTTAATATTTTTTTTTACTTTTACAAAGCAAGGGTTAACAGCCAAACAAAACTCAATATTTATGGCCCTGATTCTGTAGTTTACAGAAACACCCCATATGTGGTTGTAAACCGCTGTACGGGCACACAGCAGGGAGCAGAAGGAAAGGAATGCCATACGGTTTTTGGAAGGCAGATTTTGCTGGACTGTTTTTTTTTACACCATGTCCCATTTGAAGCCCCCCTGATGCAACCCTAGAGTAGAAACTCCATAAAAGTGACCCCATCTAAGAAACTACACCCCTTAAGGTATTCAAAACAGATTTTACAAACGTCGTTAACCCTTTAGTTGTTCCACACGAGTTATTGGCAAATGGAGAGGAGATTTCAGAATTTAATTTTTTGGGCAAATTTTCCATTTTAATCCATTTTTCCCAGTAACAAAGCAAGGGTTAACAGCCAAACAAAACTCAATATTTATGGCCCTGTAGTTTACAGAAACACCCAATATGTGGTTGTAAACAGCTGTACGGGCACAAGGCAGGGCACAGAAGGAAAGGAAAGCCATACAGTTTTTGGAAGGCAGATTTTGCTGGACTGTTTTTTTTTACACCATGTCCCATTTGAAGCCCCCCTGATGCACCCCTAGTGTAGAAACTCCAAAAAAGTGGCCCCATTTTAGAAACTATGGGAAAGGGTGGCAGTATTATTGGTACTAGTTTAGGGTACATCAGATTTTTGGTTGCTCTATATAACACTTTTTGTGAGGCAAGATAACAAGAAATAGCTGTTTTGGCACGGTTTTTATTTTTTTTATTTACAACATTCATCCGACAGGTCAGATCATGGGATATTTTTATAGACCAGGTTGTCACGGATGTGGCGATACCTAATATGTATATTTTTTTTTATTTATGTAAGTTTTACACAATGATTTAATTTTTTAAGCAAAAAAAATCATGTTTTAGTGTTTACATAGTCTGAGAGCCATAATTTTTTCAGTTTTTGGGCGATTACCTTGGGAAGGGTATGATTTTTGCAGGGTGAGATGATGGTTTTATTTGCACTATTTTTGGGTGCGTGTGACTTTTTGATCTCTTGCTATTACACTTTTTGTGATGATAGGTGACCAAAAATTGTTTATTTAGCACAGTTTTTATTTTACATTTTTTACGGTGTTCATCTGAGGGTTTAGGTCATGTGATATTTTTATAGAGCCGGTCGTATCGGATGCGGAAATACCTAATATGTATACTTTTTTTTATTTATGTAAGTTTTACACAATAATATTTTTGAAACAAAAAAATAAATCATGTTTTAGTGTCTCCATAATCTGAGAGCCATAGTTTTTTCAGTTTTTGGGCGATTATCTTAGGTAGGGTCTTATTTTTTGCGGAATGAGATGACGGTTTTATTGGCACTATTTTGGGGTGCATATGACTTTTTGATCGCTTGCTATTACACTTTTTTACACAGTTTTTATTTTTTATTTTTTACGGTGTTCATCTGAGGGGTTAGGTCATGTGATATTTTATAGAGCCGCTTGATACGAACGCGACGATACCAAATATGTATATCTTTTTTTATTTATGTAAGTTTTACACAATAACAGCTTTTTTAAAACAAAAAAAATGATGTTTTAGTGTCTCCATATTCTGAGCCATATTTATTTTTATTTTTTGGTCGATTGTCTCAGGTAGGGGCTCATTTTTTGTGGGATGAGGTGACGGTTAGATTGGTACTATTTTGGTGGGCAAACGCCTTTTTGATCACTTGCTGTTGTACTTTTTATGATGTAAGGTGACAAAAAAATGGTTTATTTAGCACAGTTTTTATTTTTTATTTTTTACGGTGTTCATCTGAGGGGTTAGGTCATGTGATATTTTTATAGAGCCGGTCGATACGGACACGGCGATACCTAATATGTATACTTTTTTTTTCCCCCAATTTATACCATTTTTTTTTAACTTTATTTGGGGAAAATGACATTTTTGTTTATTTTCACTTGAAACTTAGAATTTTTGGTGGGAAAACTTTATTTTTTCAACTTTTTTTTCCGTCCCACTTTGGGACTTGAACTTTTGGGGGTCTAATTCTTTACAATGCATTCCAATACTTCTGTATTGGAATGCATTGGCTGTATGAGTAATACTGTGAGAAATACAGGGGTCTGGATCTCACAGGCTCATCACCGGAAGGCAGTGTGATGCCTTCCTTAGGCATCACGCTGCCTTCCATGCCATCGGGTCCCCCCTACAGACACATGGGGACCCGATGGCACCGCGCACAGCCACCGCAACCACAGGTAAAAGCCGCAAACCGCAGGTCTGAATTAACCTGCGGTTTACGGCGATATGGGGGGGTCACATGACCCCCCCGGCGTTGTGACAGGATGCCCGCTGAATTATTTCAGCGGGCATCCTGTTACTATTAGCGCTTACCGCGCCCAGGGCTGGTGCAAGGATTTTTGCCACCCTAGGCAAAAGCTAATTTTGCCGCCCATTGACCACACCCTTTTACCCGCCCCTTTTTCAGCCACCTATTGCATGCAACATTTAACTATGGTCGTGTACCCTGTGCCAGTCTGACTATGGTCGCGTACCCTGTGCCAGTCTGACTATGGTCATGTATATATAATACCCAGCCATTGTCTGCCACCTAGTACCATCCCAATCACTCTGTGCTGTTCAGCAGGTTGGCACACCAAATACGAGCAGTGGCACCTATTCACTGCCAGGCGCCATTCAGCCACTGTCTGAAATCCTGTGCCACCAGGGCAACATAAAACAGTATGCTGCCTTGTACCCTCTGCGAGTCTGGCACTGTCCTACACCCTGTACCATTCATAGCCCTTTAGACAGTCTGTGCCACCTATTAGGCTCCATGTGCCACTGCTGGGCACCCTGTGCCAGTCAGAATCTATGGCCCCTAGTCAAGCAGCAGGTGTGCCCTGACCCCTGTACACAAGTGTGTGCCACCCTGCTGCCAGTCACTGTCCTGCAGCCTCTGACACCCTAGTGCAGGTTGTCAGAGTGCGGTTGCCAGGGGTGCTCACCAGGTTCTGCTCCTCGCTGTGCTCCAGGTCCACATTTCCTTGGCTCTTGCCAAGATCATGTGTCTTCGGCGCGTGATCCCGCGAGACCCACCTCTGGAGGTCACTGGTCTCGCGGGATTGCGCGCCCGAAGTCAGAGCTGGTGCAAGGATTTTTGTCAACACAAGCCCCCCCCATCATTTCACATTTCTGCCCCTCATGATTCATGTCCATTTGTTGTCCCCCCATCATTTTACATTTCTGCCCCTCATGATTCATGTCCATTTCTTGCCCCCTCCTATGTGCTAATATCATAGTGCCATCCTCTCCCCCTGCCCCCTCCATGTGCCAGTATCATGGCGCCAATAGCCCCCCCTCCCCCGTGGCAGTAATGTAACAGTCCGGTATTTAAAAAAAACACAGAAAAGTTTCTCCTGGGATTTGAACTCACAACCTTTCACATCAGAGGCAAGGCATTTAGCCAGACAGCTATGAAAGCTGTACAACCTTGTACTTAAAAAAAAAAAAGTAAAGTAACAGTCCGGTATTTAAAAAAAAAAAAAAAAACACTTTCAGAAAAGTTTCTCTTGGGATTTGAACTCACAACCTTTCACGTGAGAGGCAAGGAATTTACCCACACAGCTATGAGAGTTGTACAGCCAGTTACTTAAAAAAAAAAAATATATAAGACTTCTACTGTAGATAACTTTGTACATCCTTACACATGACAGCTGCCCCAGTACACTGTGTATGGATGTAGCAGAGCTGGGTGTGTTGGGGCAGCTGTCATGTGTATGGATGTATACTATGTATCAAAGTAACCTACAGTAGAAGTCTTATATATTTTTTTTTAAGTAGCTGTCAATACAGCTTTCATAGCTGTGTGGGTAAATGCCTTTCCTCTGATGTGAAAGGTCGTGAGTTTGAATCCAAGGAGAAACTTTTCTGAAAGACAGCCTAAATGAGATTGAAATACTCCAGGGTCTCATAGCTCTGTGTCAGCTGATCACTTTGCCCGAAGTGACTGAACAAACTCATACTCGCAGCGCATCCGGCTGGCAAGAACAGAAGCAGTCAAGGAGATGCTGTCAGATGGGGGCGGCGGCCCGGTGCTACTGATTGCGATTCGGACTCCAGAGTGACGGCGCCCCCAGGCAGAGTGCGCTCTACGCGGTGGCCTACTCTGCTTATAGGTGGCGCCGCAATGTCTGTTTAAAGTTAGGACGTACTGGTACGACCTGGGTCCTTAAGGACTTGGGAAACAGGGCCTACTGGTACGCCCTAAGTCCCTAAGGGGTTAATGTTGCTGTAGGCCTCTTAGTAGTCTCCCAGACCAGTTTTCTTCTCGTCTTTTCATCAATTTTGGAGGGAGTTCTTGGTAAGGTCACTGTTGTGCCATATTTTCTCCACTTGATGATGACTGTCTTCACTGTGTTCCATGGTATATCTAATTCTTTTGTACCCTTCTCCTGACTGATACCTTCTAACAATGAGATCCCTCTGATGCTTTGGAAGCTCTCTGTGGACCATGGCTTCTGCTGTGGCATACGACTAAGAAAATTTCAGGAAAGACCAACTGGAGTAGCTGCACTTTATTTGGGGTTAATCAGAGGCACTTAACATGATGGACGGTGTATGTTGACTCCTATTTAACAGGATTCTGAATGTGATTGCTTAATTCTGAACACAGCTACATCCCCAGTTATAAGAGGGTGTGCACACTTATGCAACCAAATTATTTAAAAAAAAAGTTTGTTTTCTTGCCTCCCCCTAAAAGATTTCAGTTTGTTTTTCAATTGAGTTGTACAGTTTATAGGTCACATTAAAGGTGGAAAAAGTTCTGAAATGATTTATCTTTGTCTCACAGGGGTGTGTAGACTTTTTATATCCACTATATATATATATATATATATATATATATACACTCACCTAAAGAATTATTAGGAACACCTGTTCTATTTCTCATTAATGCAATTATCTAGTCAACCAATCACATGGCAGTTGCTTCAATGCCTTTAGGGGGGTGGTCCTGGTCAAGACAATCTCCTGAACTCCAAACTGAATGTCAGAATGGGAAAGAAAGGTGATTTAAGCAATTTAGAGCGTGGCATGGTTGTTGGTGCCAGACGGGCCGGTCTGAGTATTTCACAATCTGCTCAGTTACTGGGATTTTCACGCACAACCATTTCTAGGGTTTACAAAGAATGGTGTGAAAAGGGAAAAACATCCAGTATGCGGCAGTCCTGTGGGCAAAAATGCCTTGTGGATGCTAGAGGTAAGAGGAGAATGGGCCGACTGATTCAAGCTGATAGAAGAGCAACGTTGACTGAAATAACCACTCGTTACAACCGAGGTATGCAGCAAAGCATTTGTGAAGCCACAACACACACAACCTTGAGGCGGATGGGCTACAACAGCAGAAGACCCCACCGGGTACCACTCATCTCCACTACAAATAGGAAAAAGAGGCTACAATTTGCACGAGCTCACCAAAATTGGACTGTTGAAGACTGGAAAAATGTTGCCTAGTCTGATGAGTCTCGATTTTTGTTGAGACATTCAAATGGTAGAGTCCGAATTTGGCGTAAACAGAATGAGAACATGTATCCATCCTCTGATGGCTACTTCCAGCAGGATAATGCACCATGTCACAAAGCTCCAATCATTTCAAATTGGTTTCTTGAACATGACAATGAGTTCACTGTACTAAAATGGCCCCCACAGTCACCAGATCTCAACCCAATAGAGCATCTTTGGGATGTGGTGGAACGGGAGCTTCGTGCCCTGGATGTGCATCCCTCAAATCTCCATCAACTGCAAGATGCTATCCTATCAATATGGGCCAACATTTCTAAAGAATGCTATCAGCACCTTGTGGAATCAATGCCACGTAGAATTAAGGCAGTTCTGAAGGCAAAAGGGGGTCCAACACCGTATTAGTATGGGGGCACTAATAATTCTTTAGGTGAGTGTATATATATTTAAATTGTATTATTTGTTGATTTTTCTTGCATAAATAAAACAATCTCATTTTACAGTGGAAAGTTCTGCAGCTTTCTCATAGATTTTGTGCATTAAGTAATCCCCATTTCGCCTGATGGGACAATATTAACACCTGTCCTGACCTGCTATGTCTGACAGCTGAAGGATTGTCACAGTTGCATCCAGTCTAGTCAAACACCAGCAGAAATCTTTTTCCTGTCCTGATAGTTTGTTACAGAGGCATAACTTGAGGTTCCTGGGCCCCAATACAACGTCCCCCACCCCACCCCCACCAGTTACACCTCTGATTTGCTATAATTTAACAGTGCAGATATCATTCAGCCTAGTGTAAGTGACCAGTTATTAAGTTTTAAAGTCTGGAGCCAGAATGGGAAGTCACAGGTTTAAAGGATAACTGTCATATTGTCATAAAAAACTATTTTAGCACATGTTACTGCTGCAGCAGCATTATGCATAAAGCAATCTTTAGTTTCTTCAATTACCACTGTTTTCCTTGAGTTTTCCCATTAGTTACGGCTGTTTTGAATCCTACATTATGAGGATCTTCTCAAGATGGCTCCTCTGCCAGTTCTCTGAGGCCAAAACTGCATTCCCTCTGGTCACATACAAACTAGCTGTAGCCAGCACCTTCCTGCCAGCCAATCAGATTGGATTACTGAGAGACACGCCTCCTCACTCTGAAGCCTAATGCAGGCATGCAGTGTGAAGGACCGCCCCTCCGTCTTCTTGTCTTCTTAGCCGGAGACAGATGAGCCATAACAACTGTCTTTTAAGGGAGCAGTGGAAAGGGACAGAGGACATTAATGAAAGCTGTTATTATAAGGTAATTACAGATCTTTTGGCAATCATTGACAGACTAACTCAGGTATACATGCCTAGCTCTAATAAACTAGCAAATAAAATAAAAACATGACAGTTATCCTTTAACAAGTGAGGAGCAATATATTGTTTTATAAAATAAATCTGTAAGATATTAAATACACAATAGAACCCTGTGGAACTACAAGTCCCAGCATAGACTACAAATAAAAGAGTACACACTAAGGCACCAGAGGATAGGGCCTATGTGGAGTGCTTGTAGCTATGAGATATCTCCTAAAGCTCCATGCCAAGACGGCCTGCGAAGTTGATGGCCACAGATGTTTCTGGAGTTTTTCCATAGACCTCCATGTGGCCTGTCCTGACCTTTTTAACAATGCTGAAGACAGTGAAAAAAAAATAATCCAGCACTGTCCTTCGAGCATTAATACCTGAGCTGAGCTGGTGGTCTACAGGCTAGGGGGAATCCTACTTGACAGTCACATTTAGGTTACTTGGGGGGGGGGGGGGGGGCAAACATTTTTCATGAGTTTCCTTTTGGTTCGTCCCTGGTTGGGTTTAGTTGACATAGAACATACACCCACCAAAAAATTAAGAGTGATTTTGGGGTTACTAGGCCATAAGCAGGGAAATATATAGATGATGAATACACCATGAGAACTTCTGAGATGACCTTTTGTTCAATTAGGATCACCAGTCTTTCCATCTCCCTAGAGAGGCCACCATTGGGTTGGGGATGGAGATGAGTGTATTCATTCTAAAGTTTGAAAATTCAATCAACATTTCCCCAACAATTTTGATTGTCGCAAATCAAAATTTTGTCTGATTTGATTTGGGTTAACTGGAGAATCAAGGAGAGTGAGAGATAGAAAGACTTTTCCAGACAATTGGGGCACTTTCGATTTGAATTAAATTCATTCATATTCAAATCAAATTGGCCTATAATATCCAAGAATTACCATCTTCCTCTCCTCGGATACTGCCTTATTCACACATCAGTGTTTGGTCAGTGATTTCCATCAGTGATTTTGAGCCAAGACCAGGTGCGGCTCTAAACACAGAACGGGGCAGATTTTTCCCTTATACCTTATGTAGGTGGAGGCTCCTCTCCTGGTGTTGGCTCAGAATCACTGATGGAAATCACTGACCATAACACTGACGTGTGAATGAGGCTTTAGGCAGTATAGAGAATACTACAACGGCCATTCACTGTAGTCGGCAGTTGTATATTTTATGCAACCTGTCAATGGTTTCTCATGGCCAACACAGTCATCTCTGAGATGGCAGCATCCAGGTAAGTCAAACTTTGAGGACATCTAAAACTTCATAAACTGTCTAAAATTTTTATGTTTAAGCATGATCATTATGGGCCATCTGTTACCCAGTCTTAAATTTCTTCAAGGGTGTTTCTGGCCAATCATTTTTAATTACAAAAGGGACAGAATGCTGTAAAAAAAAAATCAAAAAAAGGTCACAATGTTCTTAACTATTCCTCGTCACTCCTGTTCCGATGCTTACCAAGTCCTCTGCAGTAATTGGATAAGCGGTCAAATTTCCATGTCGAGGGGAATCAGGAAATTGGGGGACAGATACAGAAAGGAATTGGCTAGTAAGACTTTTTATTTTTTACCACATTGTAATTTTTTATTTATTTTCCATACAAACCCTTTAACACATTGTTTAGACTTTATTTTATGTACCTTTTACAGGTCTCACAAAACCACCTATGGCCCTAAAAATGGAGAACTACAGCTACCCTCACCCTTCTACCCTATCTCTTGGCTTTCGAGAAATGGCATATTCTAGATATGTCTACAGTGTTATTGTCCTGTTGGTCTACATGATAATCGTTCTGTTTAACAGCTCCGTCATTTCCACTGTAGTGTTATACAAAAGTCTATACGAGCCAATGTACATCTTCATATCTACTCTGTGTGTCAATGGGCTGTACGGAAGTAGCTCGTTCTTCCCTAGCCTGTTTGTGGACTTATTATTCAAGATTGATTCCATCTCCTACATTGGTTGTGTTACGCAAGTGTTCTGTATCCATACATTCCTAGGGTGTGAGATGACAATCCTAACCGTCATGGCCTATGACCGCTACGTGTGTATCTGCAACCCTCTGAGATACAACAATATAATGACCTCAACCTCAGTTGCCAAACTTGTGGTCTCAGCTTGGATGTTGCCCATTGTCCTGATTTCCATACTTATTGTATTGACCATTAGGCTTCCATTATGTGACCGAGTCATCCTAAAGATCTACTGTGACAACTGGTCCATCGTAAGACTCTCCTGTATTGATACAACCGTCAACAATGGGTTTGGTCTTTTCATTTCCTCAATCATCATTGGGTTGATGTTAATTCTGATCATTTGCTCTTATGTACAGATTCTCAAAGTTTGTATGAGGTCTTCAAAAGACTTTCAAGCCAAAGCCCTCCAAACCTGCACACCTCACATCATTACCATCACTAATTTTGTCTCTAATTTACTCTTTGAACTCTTCATGTATAGGTTTAGTCCGACTGAATTTCCATATGAACTGAGAATATTCATGTCTGTTCAGCTACTTGTAGGACCACCGATCATAAACCCTCTAATTTATGGACTGAAGTTGAAGGAGATTAGGATGAGGATCGGTCAGCTCTATCATTTCCAAAGCCACAAAGTCAATGACAATAAGTTTTAGTGGGTCACAGAGTAGACAGTCAATAATGTGTAGACCTTTGAACATCCCGCTATGTCATTTTGTTTATTGCAGTATTTGGGATCAATAAAGATACTTTTTTTCCAGACTTACCTTATTGTTTAAAGGGTTGCATGGGTTAAGAAGACTTCCCAAAAGTACAGAAAGTATTTAATTCCTCTGTAGCCCAACCAGAGATCAACTGAGGCATTGCAGTGTGACCATTCAAATTAATTGATGGGCTACTTTAGGGATGGGCAATCTGCGGCTCTCCAGCTGTTGTAAAACTACAAATCCCATCATACCTTGCTGTAGGCAGACTGGGCATGATGGGAGCGCCGCTGCCTTCTCAAACAGCTGATTGGCGGGGGTCCCAAAGCTGATTGGCGGGGGTCCCGAGTGTCGGACCCCTGCCGATCAGATGCTGATGATCTATCCAGAGGATAGATCATCAGTTTAAACAAAATGCAGAACCCCTTTAAGATACTAGAGACAGTATTAAAGAGAAATTAAAAGGAATATATAGAAATAAAGGACGAACTGATAATAGCAAAGACAGAACTACAGACTCACCTGACAGAAAATCAGCTCCTGACATTTAATAAACGTTTGGATAAAAAACTCATAGTAATCCAAAGCGAAATCAAAGAAAAGAAAAGGGATACGTTTCTTAGGGACAAGCAAGAATATGACTTAATCAGAGTCTTTGATTGGAGTTACAAAAAACAAGTAAAGAAACGTCTACAACGACGCAAGAGGAGCGATTATTGGACCACAGACTCTGATTCCAGTATCTCTGATGACCCAATTACCCATGGAACATCTAAAATTATCGGGACCAGCCAGGGAAAATCCCCTTTAGAAGGAACATCAGGAGGGGTAGAAGCAAAAGGAAAGACAAGAATGCAGCGTGAACACAAAAGAAAACAGAAGAGGACAATAGTCATGCCACAAAGAATTTAGTAGTCAATTTCACTGGCTCCGAGTTACCACCGGACTGTGAGAGGGTCCTCAATCGAGGGCTCAACTACAGCCTGGTGGAACAGTTCGAACCGGTCATCTTTGAGATAGACCTATTTAAGGCTATAAGAAAACTGTTTAAAAATGTTCCAGTATTACAGAGGGAAACTAGGGAGTGGGAGAAAACAGCAGCCATAGGACCATTGGGGTTTAGTATGACCGCGAGCTTCAATTCCACTGAGATTTTGTGTTTGGAATGGATGACAGGTTCAACATGGGATACCCCAACACAGACACAGGCACGGGAGGAGTTTACAGGGGGAATTAGGTCCACTTTCAGTCCTCCCTTGCCCGCTGGACGTAGTATAGATATATTTCAATGAAAAGTACTTGAAGAGGTAAAATCCCTGGTGTACCCCCAAGCACATAAAAATCTAGATATAGGGGAAAAAAAAGCCCTGAGATGGCTACAATTCCTTGATGATATGGTTATTAAGCCGGCGAACAAGGGGGGCAATGTGGTCCTGATGACCAAAGATTATTATCTGACAGAAGCCCGCAGACAATTAGAGAATAATAATGTGTACAAAGAATTAAAAACAGATCCCACATACAAAATCCAGGGCTAATTGAGAAGCCTATTACATAGGTATACAGAGCGAGATGTACTGTCACGTGGAACAGCTGAGAAACTGTTACCCCAGTTTCCAAAAAAAAACACATGGTACTTCCTACCGACAGTGGCGTTGCTAGGGCTGGTGTCACCCGATGCGGTAGAAAATGGTGTCACCCCCGTCCCCTCCCCGAAGCAATAATTTTTTTGCCATATATGGGGGCTATGGTGGTGCTACTGCCATAGGGGGCATCTGTTAGCTCAGCAGACCCCCCCCCTAGCAGTCAGAGCCTGGTCTCGGGAGGGGCACTTCCAGATTATTTTCTGTCCGCCGCCACAAAACAATGGTGCTTATAGAACAGACTACACAGTGTAGCGGTATACTGTATATTGTGTGGCACAGTGTAGAGGTATACTGTATATTGTGGGGCACGGTGTAGAGGTATACTGTATATTGTGTGGCACAGTGTAGAGGTATACTGTATATTGTGTGGCACAGTGTAGCGTGATACTGTATATTGTGTGGCACAGTGTAGAGGTATACTGTATATTGTGGGGCACGGTGTAGAGGTATACTGTATATTGTGTGGCACAGTGTAGAGGTATACTGTATATTGTGTGGCACAGTGTAGCGTGATACTGTATATTGTGTGGCACAGTGTAGAGGTATACTGTATATTGTGTGGCACAGTGTAGCGGTATACTGTATATTGTGGGGCCAAGTGTAGCGGTATACTGTACATTGTGTGGCACAGTGTAGAGGTATACTGTATATAGTGGGGCACAGTGTAGCGGTATACTGTACATTGTGTGGCACAGTGTAGAGGTATACTGTATATTGTGTAGCACAGTGTAGAGGTATACTGTATATTGTGTAGCACAGTGTAGAGGTATACTGTACATTGTGTGGCACAGTGTAGAGGTATACTGTATATTGTGTGGCACAGTGTAGAGGTATACTGTACATTGTGTGGCACAGTGTAGCGGTATACTGTATATTGTGTGGCACAGTGTAGGCTATATGTGTATAACAAACATATTCCACATGAAAACTTACAATTCCTTGGCTTGGCCCTTGGGGATCTCGGACGACACTTCAACACTTGGCCGGGGGCTCGGCGGAGCTGATGTGTTTTATCCTAATGAGAAAGATTTCATAATAAGGATTTGGAGAAGGGGCAGAGGGATAGCAGAGCAGGGAGAGGCTGGTGCTGCTACTAGGGGGTCATACCATAGGGGAGTAATAAAGCCCACCATAATGCCCCCCCCCAGTAGAAATAATTCTCCTTATAATGTGACAGTGCAAAAATACCCCCTTGTAATGCCCCCAGTTGAGCTAATGTCCCCATAGTGCCCCCATAATGTGTCAGTATAAAATACCCCTATATAGTGCCCCCAGTAAATGCCCCCATAGTGCTCCTCTCCCCCCTTCCTGCTAGTGCCCCCCATAATGTACCAGTATAAAATGCCCCATATATAGTGCCCCAGTAGATGCCCTCAGTGTCCGGCCTCCGATAGGCTGCCGGCCTAGTGTCCCCCATAATTCCCCCCAATAATGTGCCAGTAAGTGTCCCTATAGATGCCCCCCCATCATGTGCCAGTATCAAGTGCCTCTCTCCTCCCCCACCACATGTACTAGTATCATAGTGTCATCTACCCCCCCCCAATGTGCCAGTATCAAGTATCTCTCTTCTTCCCACCTCCCATGTGCCAGTATCATAGTGTCATCTACCCCCCCCCCCCCCAATGTGCCAGTATCAAGTATCTCTCTTCTTCCCACCTCCCATGTGCCAGTATCATAGTGCCAAACCCCCCCATGTGCCAGTATCAAGTGCCTCTCTCTTCCCCCCCATGTCCCAGTATCATAGTGCCTCTCTCCCCCCCAAAGTGCCAGTATCAAGTGCCTCTCTCCTCCCCCCCAAAAGTGCCAGTATCAAGTGCCTCTCTCCCCCCCATGTGCCAGTATCATAGTGCCAAACCCACCCATGTGCTAGTATCAAGTGCCAACCCCCCAACATGCCAGTATAAAGTGCCTCTCTCCTCCACCCCCATGTCCCAGTATCATAGTGCCATCTCCCCCCCCCAAAGTGCCAGTATCAAGTGCCTCTCTCCTCCCCCCCAAAAGTGCCAGTATCAAGTGCCTCTCTCCCCCCCATGTGCCAGTATCATAGTGCCATGCCACCCCCCCCCCCCAAAAGTGCCAGTATCAAGTGCCTCTCTCCTCCCCCCCATGTCCCAGTATCATAGTGCCATGCCATCTCCCCCCCAAAAGTGCCAGTATCAAGTGCCTCTCTCCTCCCCCCCAAAAAGTGCCAGTATCAAGTGCCTCTCTCCTCCCCCCAAAAAGTGCCAGTATCAAGTGCCTCTCTCCTCCCCCCCATGTCCCAGTATAATAGTGCCATGCCATCTCCCCCCCCAAAAGTGCCAGTATCAAGTGCCTCTATCCTCCCCCCCAAAAAGTGCCAGTATCAAGATACATTTTCTATAATAATTGGTAAACCCCAAAAACTGCATCAAAGCTTTCTGATTCTCCGGTTGGTCCCATTCTAGAACCGCCCGGACCTTTTCGGGGTCCATACGAAAACCAGAGTCAGAAAGAAGGTAACCCAGAAACGGAAGCTCCTGAACAGTAAAACACATTTCTCCAATTTTGCATACAATTTAGTCTCCTGAAGGATCGACAAAACCTGTCTCACGTGATCCTGATGAGTCTTCGGATCAGGAGAGTAAATTAGAATGTCATCCAAGTAAATTACAAATGTCATTGACAAATCGCTGAAACACTGCTGGCGTGTTAGTTAACCCAAAAGGCATAACCTGATTTTTTAAATGACCCTTGTGTGTGTTGAAGGCCGTTTTCCACTCATCCCCCTCCTTGATTCTGATCAGATTGTAGGCCCCTCCTAAATCTAACTTGGAGTACACCTTGGCTCCAACAATCTGATCAAAAAGGTCAGAGATCAAAGGAAGGGGATACGGATCACGGACCGTAATGCGATTCAATTCCTCGAAATCCAAACAGGGTCTAAGCGATCCATCCTTTTTCTTAACAAAGAATAACCCAACTGCAACCGGAGATTTAGATGGCCTAATATGACCTTTTGCCAAACTCTTGGCGATATACTTCCGCATGACCTCTCTTTCGGGTTGAGAAAGATTGTATAGCCGAGACTTTGGCAACTTAGCCCCTGGGATGAGATTAACCGGGCAATCATATTCACGATGAGGAACCGGGCAATCATATTCACGATGAGGAGGCAATTCCTGAGCCCCACTCTCCGCAAATACATCCGCAAAATCTGAGAGATACTGGGGTAAAACCGTAGTAGACACCCCAGAGAGAGAGGCACTAAGACAAAATTCACTCTAACCAATGATCTGCCTTGCCTGCCAATCTATAGTAGGGTTATGTTTTATCAACCACGGTAACCCTAAGACCATAGGAGCGGGCAAGTCCTTCATGACAAAACAAGAAATGATCTCAACATGTGAATCGCCCACCCTTAACTGAATACCATGAGCAATATGAGTGAGACTCCTTTGAGAGAGAGGGGAAGAATCGATTGCGAACACCGGAATCTCTCTTTCTAAGGTGCAAGTATTTAAGCCCTGATTTTGAAGAAAAAGATAATCAATAAGGTTTACTCCAGCACCACAATCAAGAAATTCTTAAAAATAAAATTTTCTTGAGTCTAGCGCCACCATAGCTGGAAGGAGAAAACGAGTATTGCAGGGAGATTGCATACTTGCTTGCTCCGGCAGCCCATTCACACTACCAAGAGTCAGGGATGTTTTTTTTTTCTCTTTATGTAAACCTCTTTGTGGTTCTTTATCATCAACACGCGATTTAACAAAAGGACAAGCATAAACAAAATGACCACTTTCTCCACAGTAATAACATAGCTTATGCAATCTCCTAAAGTTCCTATTACCAGAATGGAAAGACACCTGACCTAGCTGCATGGGTTCCTCCACTACCCCAGGATTATATGTAATAATACTCTGGAGAACTGGTGGGACGAAACCACTCACAGAAGGGATCCCTCTCGTGGGGGGCATCTTACACCTCTCTCTAATGCGTCTATCTAACCGTACAGCCAAAGACATAGCATTCTCCAATGTATCCGGGTACTCATGAAAAGCGAGGGCATCTTTTAATCTCTCAGACAACCCTTGACAAAACTGACTATGAAGTGCGGGGTCATTCCACCCAGACTCCGTAGCCCATCTCCTAAACTCAACACAATACACCTCTGCAGAATGTTCTCCTTGTGATAAAGTACGCAACTTATATTCTGCCATCCAGACCCGATCTGGGTCATCATAAATGAATCCCAAGGCTTTAAAAAATTCATCCACCGACTGGAGGGCCAGAGAACCGGTCGGCAGAGAAAAGGCCCAGGACTGCGCGTCCCCTTTAAGCAGGGAAATGATTATCTCTACTCTCTGACTCTCATCACCAGATGAAGACGGACGCAGCTGAAAATACAGCTTGCATGACTCTCTAAAGCGGATAAAATCATCCACACCCCCAGAAAACCGATCAGGGAGAGCAACCTTAGGTTCAAGGCTGGACTGACTCCCACCAGCAGAGCCATAAAGCAGAAAATTCTAACAATGTGAAACTGCATTGCGGAGGTCAGCTACCTCCCAAGTTAATTCCTGCATGCGATCAACCAACTAATCAATTGACTCCATCTCAAAGCTGCTGAGAAATGGCAGTCTAGGTTCTGGCGGGTTATAATGTCACGCTGGACAGGATACAAGATACCACAGAAAACCACAAACAAGTGTCTAGGCCAAAAGCCGGGGATAAAAGGTCACCTCCTTACAAATCCCTACCAGCTATCCCTAGACTACTGTGCCCACGTTCAGACCCTGAAGGTGGAAACAAACGTGCCCCCGTGCCTAAGGCTGAAGATACCCTAAAATCCCGAAGATGGTGACAGGGGAAAAGAGACAGCCTGCTTCCTCAGGACCTGGAGGAGGCAGGCGTCTCCCTAACAGCCTAGACAGAACACCCAAAAGAAAACCAAAATCAACTTATCTTGTCACAGAGCAGAAATGGCAAATCCTTCCTTCCTTCCTTCCTTCCTTCCACAGAGCAAGATTGAAGCTATAACCCGCACGGAACACTGGGAAGAGGCGTGATTTAAACTCCTACAAACAACCCCACCCAGAGCACCTGAAGGGAGGCGGATACAGCTCAACTCCAAAACAAAAACAAAAAACTACACACGTGCTGCTAACCTGGCAGACCTCCGCACATAATCTGAGCAGGGCATGACAGCAGCCTTTCAAAAAGCGCCATGAAATCGCCAAACACCAAACCCAAACCCAAACTTTTACAGAAACGTTTGGGTTCGGGTCCAGGGTCCAAAAATCTTAAATAAATCCTTTGTTCAGCCCTATTCATGTTATATTTTTATACAGCAGGTTCTTACGGACGTGGCGATACCTAATGTGTATACTTTTTATTTATTTATGTTTTACACAATAACAGCATTTTGGACAAAAAAAAATCATGTTTCAGTGTCTCCATATTCTGAGAGCCCTAGTTTTTTTATATTTTTTAGGCGATTGTCTTAAGTAGGATCTCATTTTATTAGAGATGAAATGTCGGTTTCATTGGCACTTTTTTGGGGTGCATATGACTTTTTAATCGCTTGGTATTACACTTTTTGTGATGTAAGGTGACAAAAAAAAGGCTTTTTTTTTACTTCGTTTTTATTTTTTTATTTTTCTGGTGTTCATCTGAGGGGTTAGGTCATGTGGTATTTTTATATAGCAAGCTGATACGGACGCGGAGATACCTAGCATGTCTACTTTAAAAAAATAAATAAATTATTTAACACAATAAAAGCATTTTTGAAACAAAAAAAAATCATGTTTTAGTGTCTCCATAGTCTGAGCCATTTTATTTTTGGATGATTGTCTTAGGTAGGGGCTCATTTTTTGCAAGATGAGGTGATCGTTAGATTGGTACTATTTTGGGGGGGCATACGCCTTTTTGATCGCTTGGTGTTGCACTTTTAGTGATGTAAGTTGACCAAAATTCTTTTTTTAGCACAGTTTTTATTTTATTCTTTTGACCTGAGGGGTTAGGTCATGTGATGTTTTTATAGAGTTGGTCGTTACAGACGCAGCCATACCTAATATGTATACTTTTCTTTTTTTCCCTATTATTTAAAAAAAGTTTACATTATTTTGGGAAAAGGATGCTTTTTTTTTACTTTTAATGTTTTTATTATAAAAAAAACACTTTTTTCACTTTTTTTTTTACTTTTTATATTTGTCCCACTGTGAGACTTTACCTTTTCAGGGTTTGATCCCTGTTTCAATTCAGTACAATACAATCTGTATTGTACTGAATTGAACTGTCAGCTAGAGATGGCCTTGCGGTTCGCCCGGCGGTCATTTCGCAGCAAACTTTGCTCATTTGCGAATCGCCAAACATGAGAACATATGGCGATATTCGCATGCGCCATATTTTTTTGTATAGTGCTGAACTTTGACCCATGACATATCCATCAGGTGGGACAGGACAGCCAACTGAGACGTTTCAGCACATGGACATACCCCCTACCCTATAAATAAACCCGATCTGGCCGCCATTTTACATTCAGTCTTTTGCCAGTGTAGGGAGAGGTTGTTGTGTGGAGCAGGGACAGACTGTTAGGGACACCAAACGCTAGCTAATAGGGCTACAAAGTCTTTTTAAGGACTGGTATAGGTGAGCTATCAATAGGTGTGACTTACTGAGGGGTGTAAAATACTTTATAAAATAGAAAGTATATTATAGTGCATTTGTATTGTGCAGCAGTTGTGTGCGTTTCTGCTGCGATACCGCAGCTATATAGAGGGACAGATCCTATTGGAGTAACTAATTGCAATGGGTGTGATATACCTGTTGACCAAAAAAAACTGCTTGAGGGTTGCGATATACCTTCTTCCACAAAATCCTGATTGAGGGGTGCCATATACCTGTTTCCGCCAAATACTGATTGAGGGGTGCCATATACCTTTGTAACGGATCTCCTAGCACCCCGACCGGGTACCTCTGTTGATAAATGCTCCTAGTGCCTCCAGAGGACTCCAAGCACTCCGCTCGACACCGATACCACCACAGCAACCAGGAACAGCTCTTACAAGAGCTAGGAGTAATAGCCAGGGGAGTATACAAGTATAGCAATCCCCACACACATGAGACGAGGCTCTATGTTGAGTGTAAAACAGGAACTCTTTATTGAGGGCTACCCGCCCGTATTTATGCAGGTCCCCATCTGGTGTACACGCCCCTAGGGGACCAGAAGGAAGACTGTGACACAGGACAGATACGTAGCACTCAGGATACACAGACACAACACATCCCCACAATGCATCATGGTTTCCTCCTCTCTGCCCTGGAGACACCCGAGGAGTAATTCAATTATCTCTCAGGACAAAGGGAAATCGCCAATACACATGTGGATACAACAGGACAGGAATCACCACCCAAACACACAATGTCACACCCCCACAGCAAACACAGACATTTAACATATTCCCAGATAGCTCAAGTCTGAGAGCATATTATTAGGTGAATGGCACTCAGACAACATGAATACATTAAAATGAGCTAACTAGGTACCCTCACATAACATACAATACAATTACACAGACAGATGGTTCTGTCACACACCTCAAAACCCCACATGTCCCCATATGACTTGGATCTGAGCCCTCAGATGCCACAAACACAGTCAAATCGCCATGGGGTTTAAGTTTTGCATGGGCTGATGAGAGGGCCCATAATCCTGGGGCAAGAGGCTGGCAACCAGGCCCCTCCAAAACCCAGTGGCGAGGTTATTTTCGCCACATATCTCCCCCTCCCAGGGAAGACTAACCAGATACCCGACCTCACACCGGTCGGTACTTGAGTTAGTCTGGCAGCCCACCCACAACCAAATACTGGACCTGTTGAATTTGGTAGCCTGTCTCTGTCCAGTGAGTCCACCAAGGTTATGTTGGTAGCTGGTACTCCCGGTCTCTGTGTTGCTCCCTGGCTTGGAGTGGAGGTTGCTTTGTGGGCAGGGATCAGCGATACTCTGCCCTGGTGCCAGCGATACCATGGAAGAAGCCTGGTTGGAGTCTGGTTGTTGGAGGGGGAGATCGACTGTCTCCCCTTTGGCTAAACAGCCCTGTTGCTGGGGGACAGGACCGACTGTCCCTACCCCCTGTGCTGTAAGTGCAGAGACCACGGTCCCATCTGCACTGTTGTGGGGCTTACTGTCTCCCCCTGGTGCGTTAATCTGCATCTGGGGAGAGGGGGTAACAAGCTCCTTTCCCATACAAACTTCCAGCCGCTGGGGAGGGCGACCGACCGTCTCCGCTCCCAATACAGTGTCCTGCTGCTGGGGAAAGGAGACTGGGCTCTCTATTCCCTGCTGGACACTCTGCCGCTGGGGGACAGGACCGACTGTCTCTGCCCCCTGTAACTCCGCCTGCTGCTGGGGAATGGAGACTGGGCTCCCAATTTCCAATAAATCACACGGCCGCTGGGGAATGGAGACTGGGCTCTCAATTCCCAATAAATCACATGGCCGCTGAGGAATGGAGACTGGGCTCCCAATTCCCTGTAAATCACCCAGCCGCTGGGGAATGGAGACTGGGCTCCCAATTCCCTGCAATTCACACTGCCAATAGGGAGAGGGGGTAACAAGCTCCTCTCCCATACATACTTCCAGCCTCTGGGGAGGGAGACCGACTGTTTCCGCTCCCAATACAGTGTCCTGTTGATGGGGAAAGGAGACTGGGCTCTCTGTTCCCTGTAGGACACTCTGCCGCTGGGGGACAGGACTGACTGTCTCTGCCCCTTGTAACTCAGCCTGCCGCTCGGTAATGGAGACTGGGCTCCCAATTCCCTGCAGGAGCAGTGGAGAGACCTCTGTCCCATCTCCACCGGCCACCTGGGGTTCTTCCCAGTAAACATACACAATATCCTCCCAGCTGAAGGGCTCTGGACCTGGGTCTGACTTCTTGCTGTCCTGCTGAGCCTTCCCAATGGAGTGGAAGAGATCTCGGTAGTCCTGCTCCAGTTCCCACTCCAGGGTTGCTAGGTGAGCCAGGTCTTTCTCTACCTCATGGGGGTCATCCCAATCCTGCCTAGCCTCCCTCTCGTAGAAAATGTCCTGAAGTCTGGACTGTGCAGGGCTCCCGAAGTCAGGCTCTGCAAAGGACTCCCATAACAAGCCAGGACCATCAAACTCCTCTCCCTCTGGCTTCTCATGCTCAGCTGTCCAGGGTATATACTGTGCCATATACCACCAGAGCGCCTGGTAGGCATCCTCCAGCCATAGCTCCTGCCATACCCGGTGCTCTAGTTCCTTCACCCATTCCTCCAGGGGCTGCTCTCCCAGGAAGGGCATCCGCAGGGCCACTTGCTTCTGCAATCGCTGCTCTTCACTGGGGAGACTCTCGCCTCGCTGGTATTGTTCATTATCCAGGGCCTGGTACCAGATGCCTTTCCTTAATGCATCCCGGCCATCCAGGTTTTCCTCATCGTATGCCACAGCTGGTTCCATCCTGCTGCTGTCAGGGTCGCTGTACTGGGACATGCGTTGCCCTCAAATTGTAATTCCAGGGAATGGTGTCTCCCGTAGCTGTCCTTCTGGCTGTGGGAACGATCCTGCTGCTTGCCACCAATGTAACGGATCTCCTAGCACCCCGACCGGGTACCTCCGTTGATAAATGCTCCCAGTGCCTCCCAAGGACTCCAAGCACTCCGCTCGACACCGATACCACCACAGCAACCAGGAACAGCTCTTACAAGAGCTAGGAGTAATAGCCAGGGGAGTATACAAGTATAGCAATCCCCACACTCATGAGACGAGGCTCTATGTTGAGTGTAAAACATGAACTCTTCATTGAGGGCTACCCACCCGTATTTATGCAGGTCCCCATCTGGTGTACACGCCCCTAGGGGACCAGAAGGAAGACTGTGACACAGGACAGATACGTAGCAATCAGGATACAAAGACACAACACATCCTCACAATGCATCATGGTTTCCTCCTCTCTGCCCTGGAGACGCCCGAGGAGTAATTCAATTATCTCTCAGGACAAAGGGAAATCGCCAATACACATGTGGATACAACAGGACAGGAATCACCCCCCAAACACACAATGTCACACCCCCACAGCAAACACAGACATTTAACATATTCCCAGATAGCTCAAGTCTGAGAGCATATTATTAGGTGAATGGCACTCAGACAACATGAATACATTAAAATGAGCTAACTAGGTACCCTCACATAACATACAATACAATTACACAGACAGATGGTTCTGTCACACACCTCAAAACCCCACATGTCCCCATCTGGCTTGGATCTGAGCGCTCAGATGCCACAAACACAGTCAAATCGCCATGGGGTTTAAGTTTTGCATGGGCTGATGAGAGGGCCCATAATCCTGGGGCAAGAGGCTGGCAACCAGGCCCCTCCAAAACCCAGTGGCGAGGTTATTTTCGCCACAACCTTCTTCCACAAAATACTGATTGAGGGGTGCCATATACCCTTTTCCACCAAATACTGATTGAGGGCTGAAATATACCTTCTTCCACAAATACTGCTCTTCTCTACGGACTTAGGCACAGGGTTATTTAGAAAATGACAGGTAGAGGAAGAGGCAGACCATTCCGCAGGGATTGTAGGGGTTGGGAAGGTGCACCAGGCCGCAGCCTAAGTGGTAAGTTGAAGGCGCGTGCGATAACTTCAAAGGGCACACCAGAGTTGGTTGAGTGGCTCACTTAGCCTTCCGCTTCGGCACCCTCCTCATCCTCTGTATCTGCACCCTCCTCACTCTCTGCTGTGTGCACCCCGAAAGACACCACCACCACCATAGCCCCTCCACTCGAGTCAGAGGAATTATTTTGCCATCCATTCCCAGACCTTACCGATTCATAGCCATTATTGGAATCGGGTGAGGAAGAGAAGGTAGCAACGGTCGCCACCCAGCAGTCTGACGACAGTACCCAGATCAGCCCAAGGAGGGTGGTCCCGCTGTTGCTGCCTACTCCAAGACCTCCGAGATGTCAGTGGTGGTGAAGGTGACGATGATGCCCACAAGAGAGGAAGAGGAGGGGAGTTCAGAGGGAGAGACAGAGCAGCAGATAGGGAGGAGGAAGCTCTGAGAAGCTAGGAACCCTTGAACTACTGGGTGTGCAGGCCTGTGGCCAGAGCTGGCACAATTTGCCATGGAACTCTTGGCTTGCCCCTCGTCGAGTGTCCTGTCCGAAAGGATGTTCAGCGCAGCAGGGGGGATCGTGACCAATAAGCGCACTCGCCTAGCTCACGACAGTGTGGACTACCTCACATTTTTAAAAATGAATGAGGCATGGATCTCGGAGGTATGCAACACCTGTGATGACCACATGTAATTAAAAAACCTCATGCCAGCCCACACATATCCGCCATCACCAAGAACAAAGAATGGTCCTTGCCTTATGTATATACAGCGGCATAAAAGGCCTTTTATGTCAGGTGAATGCCTAATTATTGGGGCCCATACTGGCCGACAGTTACATATTTATCCTGTGACCGCCTAATGTACCTCCAGCCACAAAATCCAAAGTTCTTTGATGTCAGGTGAATACCTATTGGCTAATTTTTGGGGCCTGTACTGGCCGACAGTTAAATTTTTTTATCTCTAGCCACATAATCACACTCCTGTCTCACTACTCTGCCTCTCATTATGGTGGCGCATGAACCGCATTCACCATAAGGACCTTCTAATGTCACAGAGTCATGCGACTGTGCCCCCCACCCTGTACTGTGCCCCTCACTGTGCCCCCTTATACCCTGCATTGTGCCCTCTTACCACACCCTGTGCAGTGCCTCTAGTCATTCCCTATACTGTGCCCTCTTATACCCTTTTATCCGATCACCGTATGGCGGTGTTATCCGGTCACTGTACAGAGGTGTTATCCGGTCAATGTATGGTGGTGGTATCCGATAACTGGATGGCCATAACTGTATCCCTTTCCCTGCCCACGCCATCCTTTTTTAGACTTATCATGAGCAGGGAAAATATGCAGATTGCGGTGCTAAGGACCTTTGCGCCACAATCTGTATCAGAAATACGCCTAATATAGACGTATTTCTATATAATAAATAACCACCTAATTGCATTATCATTCGGGGGTAGGGCTAGTATCTTTATATTATATAGATTCTAGTGTATTATACTGGGCCCTGTATTTCCCAGTAGAAAATGATCCTTGGGAAACACAATCCTCATCCCTGACCACCAGGACCAGGTAGCGCTCTGTCAGTACATGGCGGCCTCCCCTCTCCGCCACGCTGCTCCTCTGTGTACTGGAGCTTATTCTGACACTAGGGCTGGGTTCTCATCCTATTTTTTCCATCCATTTAATGCATACCAAAAATGTATGCGTTAACAGATGCCTCAGACTGATGCCGCACAGTGGCCGTACATGGTAGAAAAAAAAATTCCCTCAATGCAAAATCAGGACCCAAGCTTCTACCTAGCTTTTATAATATTGGGGTATCAGAAGGTCCTCTCATGCTGGGGTGCAGTTGGAACCTCTGCACCCCCTATAGTTACGCCCCCTGATGTCCACTTCACTGCCAACTCTTGCTCTTCTCGCCCACTTGACGGCTTGAGTGGCTCTCATTAGGAGATGTCATTGTGTCATAATTCGTGTGGACTCAAGAGATGTCATCAATCACATCTCAGACACCTCAAATATATGGGACTAACCAGGTTATAATTTTTTGGCCGCCTGGTTGGGAGGATTTCCATATAACTGGATGATGTTGTATTGAAATTTCCTCTATAAATGTAGAGAATATCAGAATCACTTCATGACTTCATCGCATGGCGTCCCAGAAGATTCACTTGTAGGATTGCGTTCATACACAGCAGTCATTAGGATGCAATTAGCTTTGGGTTTGCCATTGCCTAGCGTCAGACACCAGGGATCACCAGGGAATGTGTCCTGATGTATATAAGCTCTGACCTGTCCCCTGTATGCACCGTGGAGGAGTCTCTGAAGTGACAACCTAAGTCTGCAGCGTCGGTGAGTGATAACTAGGGGGAAAGACAAAGGCAAAATGTCCTCAAATATTCCACAATCACATGGCTGATAAATGCATGCAATGATCAGGTCCATGAAGCTGAGATTGGAGGTCCTGTTTAGGAGTGTGTTTCAGGTTAAGTACTGATTTGTTTGTGCCTGATACAAGAGCAATGCATCATTCTAGATCCCAGATTTCCCTCCAGGTTACAGGGAGCAGATGAACTGCTTAGACATGAGACGAGGAGGACAGGGAGGTACAAAGCTAGGATATGTTTATGACTATACTTAACCTCAACCTCATCATCTCAAACTGACATAGACACCATGACCACAGCCTTCACACCATGTTCTATGGTGTCCTATGTAACACCACAGATAACCCAGTGATAACTCTCTGAGTACAGATAATATAGTAGATGTCACCTGCAGTCAGTGACATTGGGGCAGTGGTTAGCACTAGTGCCTTGCAGCGCTGGGGTCTTGAGTGCGAATCTGATCAGGGACAACTGCATGGAGTTTGTATGTTCTCCCCATAAATTTACAAATCGAGCGCCTATATGGCAAACACTGACCTCCCAGGAAGTCATCCCAGCCACACAACTATCCCTGCACTTTGAGTCTCTGTGAGAAAAAGCTCATTACGAATGTTTGTCATGGCCATTGCAGTCCTATGTAACACCACAATCCTTTTGGTTGCACATTCCAAGAGATTTTACAGTCTCCTATCAGACATTGATTCAGAGAAGACCTTTAAAAGAAAAATAAAGTTATAGCTTGTGTTAATTTGCAGAATGCCACCTTAAGATTGAAGATGTGGAATGTCACCAGCACTTATCCTTCCCTCCTAACCCTCAACTTTGGGCCAATGACTGAAGTAAAATACGTCTACAGCGTAATCACGTTTCTTGGTTTCCTCATCATTGTTCTTTGCAACTTTGCAGTCATCTCCTCTGTGGTCTTACACAAGAGTCTTCAGGAGCCCATGTACGTCTTCATCTCCGTGCTGTGCCTCAATGGACTCTACGGTAGCAGTGCCTTCTTCCCCAATTTATTCGTAAATTTAATTAGCCAAACTCAAACCATCTCCTACGCGGGTTGTTTAACCCAAGTCTTCTGCATTCACACCTACATGGGAATAGAAATGCTCATCCTGACTATCATGGCCTATGATCGATACTTGTGCATCTGCTGCCCCTTGAGATACACCACTATCATGTCCTTGACCATGGTCCTCAAGCTCGTCGTCTCAGCCTGGTTATTTATTATCTGTATATTTTTAGCCCAGTTTATGTTGACCATTAAGCTCCCACTATGTGGCTCCTTCATCCTGAAGATCTATTGTGACAACTGGTCAGTGGTGAGGTTGGCCTGTGTTGACACGACGGTCAACAATATCTACGGGCTCTTCATCACATTCATCTTAGTCCCCATGCCAGTGCTAATCCTTATTTCTTACATTGAAATTCTTAGAGTTTGTGTCCGGGCCTCCAAGGACTTCCAAGCCAAGTCCTTACAAACATGTACTCCTCACTTAGTGACCATCATTAACTTTGTCATTGATGTGTTATTCGAGATTCTGCTCCATCGCTTCAATCCTACCAACCTCTCCTATGAGCTGAGAACAGTGATGTCTCTGCAGTTCCTGGTGGTCCCACCAATTTTGAATCCCCTCATCTATGGTTTGAAAACCAAGGAAATACGGGTGAAAATTATGAAGTTTCTGAACCCAAAAATCGTAACATCACGCCAGTCGTGAAAGGGTCGGACAATGACCTTTTACTCCCCACTCTGAATACTGGTTGCAGTAGATAAGTTGACTCATCATTTAGGCTGCACTGGTGGGACAATGCTTCATGCCAATGATTCACAGTAGAGAACACCTAATAAAACCGGTCCCTCCATTCTACTATTTAACCTAAGAAGCTTGATGGTGAACTCTTTGGAAACTAAATGTTTTCACCATGAGTTTTTACAGAGTATCTTCATGGCAGCAGAGCAGGTTCTGGTACTGTTTGTCTTGGGTTCTTAGTAGCCTTGTCTCAGATTACCAGAAGCTCTATCTATCTGTCTATCTCATATCTATCAATCAACTATTATCAGCTTCTGTGATATTCTTTAGTCATTCGAACAGACTCTGAGATATTCCTCTTTGCTCTTGTATATTGTTTTATCTCTCTCACTAACTTTCGGGGCAATTGGAGCATATCTGTTTTGGGTAGAATCGATTCATACCCAAATCAATAATTTTCAAGAAATCTGCTCATCTCTACTATCCATCAATCTATTATGATCATCAGCGTGTTTTTTCTGGGGTTCTTTCACTTGTGCTATGCTCCAGGCTCTGGTACCAGCTAAAGTTCTGGAGAATCATTGTACAGGCAGCTGCATTACTGCTGTGCAACACTAGATGGAGCTAAAAAACCTGAAATAAATCTACAACACTCCAACCCATCATTTCATCCCCATTACTAATGTAATTACCTTCTAAACTGAAAAAGAACCAATCTAATGCATGCAGGATCTGTACATGTAGAGAAGGCAAAAACCAGGAGCTGCTGGGACATGCACTGTGGTGCTGGGTAGTTATGATTCTTCATATTATCATTATATTGCAGCTTTATGAATAATGTAATGTTCACAACTGGATACATCAACACGACCGTATGTACTTTGTGGTCTGTAAAACTGTATATACAAAATACTGATACTGTTTCGTCTGGGGGGGGGGGGGGGGCAACCTCCTGGGCTTGGTTCCTTCCTGTGTGCAAGCAGTGTGTCAGTGGACATGAGCAGCGGACCCAACAGATAAGGAGCCTGATGGAGAGAAGCGGGACAGGAGTGGTAGTAGTTACAGATGGGGGTTCTACTCAGTGTTCCCGCTCCAGTGCATTCCTAGGGCCATGCACAGTAAAGATGGGGCACACCTGCTCTCCCAGGGTATACCCTGATTTGGAGGTCTCCTTCCTGTTTGAAGGCGGGATGCCCTTAATGTTGTATGATGCTGAGGGGCAAAGCAGGAGTCAGCCTAGGATGGGAAATAGATAAGTCAGTGTGTAATGACCCAGAGTGTCATTACCACTTCTGCACCCTGCTACTATCTCCAATGGGCTAGTGTCATGTCATCTGTGTATTTATTCCAAGTCCTCCACATTGTTAATTTCCTATTTCTTGTAACTGGTGTGTTATAATGTAATTTACCTGGTTCACCAGTAGATGGCAGCAAGCATGGCAGTGCTAATTTTGCAGAGGATGGAACACTTCTTTCCATTCTACACTCCCTCTCTAAAAGAGAGGAGGGACTAGTTAGTTAGTTCAGTTCAGCTCACCCCCTTCCTAGGGAGGAAGCAGGTCCACATCCCTGCTGGACGTGTCCTGCCTAAGCCAGTTAGAGCACAATCAGCTCTGCTGGATGTGGAGGCCACATCTTGGAGCCCGTGAAGCCAGGAGGAAAACTTCCCTGGATTAAGCTAGAGTCAGACTACAGAGAGAGAAGTTGCAGCCTAAAGTAAGAAGCAAAGATTCCATTTGAGCCTGTCAGCACAGCAGAGCCAGAGAGCAACAGATGTAGCAGAGTTGAGTTTTTTTGCCTGCTAAAGTTAATGCTAACACCTGCTGGAGCCAAGATAAAGTCTGTAAACCGTTGGGAGAAACGTCTATCCAAAGTAAAGCTGTTATTGAACTTCACACAAGGTCTGGACTCAGTTTATTACTTTTCTTTTTCACCTAGCGGTGCTGGAGTCATGAACACCAGAGACCCTGACGCCAAGGCACCTTAACAAAAACCCATTCCACTCAGGGCACCTCAAACACCATCTAACAGGATTCCCTGGACAAACAGAGAGTGCCCCGAAGGAACTAGTGCTGTCCTTCCCATCACTGCACTCTGGCCCAGGGAGACTCCGCTAACCGTGAGTAAATTAACTACTACCCCCATCGGCCCACCGTGCCTCATGTGTTTCCCCTGCGAACTCGGCCACTGCAAGTGCATCAGCAGCTTTTCTGATGAACCTGCAGTTTACACATACATTTACATTCAATGTAGGTATAGTTGTCTCCATGTACCTCATCCAGATGCACTTTCATACATTGGGCAATGCCATGCTGTAGTCCAAACTGGTGGTTTGAATTCTCACAAAGCTTTTCTACAATGCAAACTGCGGAATGTAGATCCTAAGACAAAACTTCAATATCTGTCCCTCTGGTATTTCTGGGGACCTGAGGCCATTAAGATCCAGGTAAGCTCTGCCCTATCTGTGGGTGTTCTGAGGAGATCTGTCAGAGTTGCTGCACGTGACTCGATCTTACAGTTTTTTTGTTGTGGGTTTGAACTGAATCCCACCTCCTCCCAGGTGTTGTCCAGTAGCCACAACTCAAGCGTTACCTCCACAGTCTATTTCCTCGCACACTCCTGTTTTTGATGATGTTCTGAATAATATTCCTTTCCCTCATTCAAACTGGTAGGTTTCTAGAATTTCTCCCTGGGCCCCAAAATCTGACTGTAGGTGCTTATAGGCTGCTCACATCCATCCACTTACTGCTTACACACAGGAAGAAGCCAAGCCCAGAAGGTTTAGTCTGCCCCTGCATATTGATAACCATCCAGCCAGGATTTACCTTTACCTACCTTCACATAACATAGTGTTATACCGAAACATACATTAGAAAACAACATTTTCAAAACCCTATAATTAGCGATGGTCACTGCACTGTTGTCTATCACTGACTGCATTTTAAGGCATTGTGTCACGCCCTGCCCTGTCTGTGGGTGTTCTGAGGAGATCTGTCAGAGTTGCTGCACGTGACTCGATCTTACAGTTTGTTTTGTTGTGGGTTTGAACTGAATCCCACCTCCTCCCAGGTGTTGTTCTTTAGGTAATTGGTGGTGCTATTTATTCCTCCCTCTCCCTATAGCTTTTTGCGGGTTATAGTTATGCCTTGTGTGAGCTCTGGAAGTTTGGTGGATCGTCTGCTCCAACACATCACTAGATAAGCCCTTTTCCTTTTTTCTTTCTGTGTCTGTTTTTCCTAGGCCTTTAGGGTGACGCTAGATTCTTCAGTTGAAGGAGCTGGGTATCTCTTTCCCTCTTCCCTACAGCTGAGGGTTTGGTTCAGTGTGTTATAGTCTTAGGTACATTGGCATGTGCATAACTACCTATGTGCATAAAGTGTTTTAGGGATTGCTAGGAGGTGACCACTTTTTTCCCTAGCATTTGGGGCCTAGTCAGTTGTTTTGTTTGCCTTGTCATGTTCTGTTTCCTTCCCTTATCTTACCTACCGTGACATTATAATCCGCCATACCGTCCTTTTTTCCCTTGCTGTTTGCAAAATGGAAACTATTGATGCTTTGGTTGATCGCATGCAGGGATTGTCTTTGGAGGTAGCTGACCTCCGCAATTTGGTTGCACGGTGTCAGAGTAATTTGGCGTCTGGTGCCGCCGGGGGAAACCAGGTCTGCCTGGAACTTAAGGTCGCTCTCCCTGATAGGTTTTCCGGGGGAGGTGATAACTTTGTTCGGTTCAGTGAGTCCTGTAAATTGTATTTTTGTCTGCGTCTGATTTCATCTGGAGACGAAAACCAAAGAGTAGGGATTATTATTTCTCTGCTAAGAGGTGACGCTCAGTCTTGGGCTTTTTTCTCTGCCGACCGGTTAACAGTCCCTCCGGTCGGTGGATGAATTTTTAGGAGCCCTGGGCCTGATTTATGATGACCCAGACTGGGTCTCTATGGCTGAATCTAAGTTGTGCAGCTTGTGCCAGGGAGAATGTACTGCTGAGTCGTATTGTGCTGAATTTAGAAGATAGGCAACTGAATCGGAGTGGAATGATCCTGCACTCCGTAGTCAGTTCTGTCAGGGGCTATCTGAGAGATTAAAAGATGCCCTTGCATTTCATGAAAAACCTGATTCTTTGGAGGTGGCCATGTCTTTGGCTGTACGGATTGATAGAAGTCTTAGGGAGAGGTGCAAGGTTCCCCTCGGGCAGGGGGTGCTGTCTGGTGGAGAATCAGTCCCTCCTGTCCCTCGGGGTACTATGACACTTAAATTAGGGTCTGGAGAGGAGCCTATGCAATTGGGTCAGGTTACTTTGTGCTCTGGTAATAGGAATTTTAGGAGGCTGAATAGACTGTGTTACTTCTGTGGTCAAGAAGGTCATTTCGTTAATGTGTGCCCTTTTATTAAACCTAGAAGTGGTAATGAAAAACAAATAGGGGATTCCTTCAAAGAAAAAAAAAATCCCTTACTCTTGGGAGTGTAAATGGGGAGTCAGAGCAGGCATATTCCTCCTGCCTGCCATGGTGGCGCTAGACTCTGGACATTTTGAGTTAAAGGTATTTGTTGACAGTGCGCAAGGGTTAATCTTATTGATTTTCAATTTCTTCAGAGTCATGGTTTTAAAACTAGTGCATTAAGCAAAGAGATACCAGTGTTTGCTATAGATTCCGCCCCCCTCTCGCAAAGATGTCTAACTCATATTGTTCAGGATATTCATTTGAGGGTGGGTGATTCTCATGTTGAGTTCATTTCTTGCTTTGTTATAAAAGGCTTGACTGCTCCAATGGTTCTGGGTTTACCATGGTTGATAAAACATAACCCTACCATTGACTGGCAAACTGTCTTAGTGCCTCTATTTCGGGGGTGTCCACTAAGGTGTTGCCTCAGTTTCTTTCAGATTTTTTGGACGTATTCTCGGAGGGTGGAGCTCAGGAGTTTCCCCCTCACCGAGAGTATGATTGTCCGGTCAATCTTATCCCCGGAGCAAAATTGCCAAAATCTCGGTTATATAATCTTTTTATCTATAAGGGACATATTAGACCATCTAAGTCTCCTATGGCCACTTAGACCGTGCTTAGATTTTCGGGAACTGAATCTCATTACTGTCCATGATCCTTATCCCCTTCCCTTGATTCCGGATCTATTTGATCAGATTGTTGGTGCCAAGGTGTTTTCTAAGTTGGATTTAAGAGGAGCTTATAATCTGATCAGAATCAGGGAAGGAGATGAATGGAAAACGGCCTTCAATACCCCTGAGGGCCACTTCGAGAACCTAGTCATGCCCTTTGGTTTAACTAATGCTCCAACAGTCTTTCAGCACCTTATCAATTACATTTTTCATCATTTGGTGGGGAGGTTCCTTGTTATTTACCTCAATGACATACTGATTTACTCACACGATATGAAGACTCATCAGGATCATTTGAGACAAGTGTTATTGATCCTTCAGGAGAATAAATTGTATGCTAAGTTAGAAAAATGTGTGTTTGCGGTTCAGGCGCTTCCGTTTTTGGGGTACCTGCTTTCTGCCTCCGGTTTTCGTATGGATCCCGAAAAAGGTCCGTGCGGTACTGGAGTGGGACCGGCCGGAGAATCAGAAAGCCCTGATGCGTTTTTTAGGATTTGCTAATTACTACAGAAAATTTATCCTGTATTATTCCACCATTGTCAAACCTTTGACAGATATGACTAGAAAGGGCGCTGACTTCTCTGTCTGGTCGGATGAGGCATTACAGGCTTTTTCTGCTATTAAGAAATGTTTTGCTTCTGCTCCCATTCTGATGCAACCGGATGTATCTCCACCCTTCATTGTGGAGGTTGACTCGTCAGAAGTGGGAGTCGGGGCAGTCTTGTCGCAGGGTCCCTTTCCTAGCAAATGGCGCCGGCGTCCTTTTTTTCTCCAAGAAACTCTCGGCCGCCGAAATAAATTATGATGTTGGGAATAGACAGTTATTGGCCATCAAATTGGCCTTTTAAGAGTGGCGTCATTGGCTAGAAGGGGGCTACCCATCCGATTACGGTATTTACTGACCATAAGAATATGGCTTACCTGCAATCTGCAAAGCGTTTAAATCCTAGGCAGGCTAGATGGTCATTGTTTTTTACCAGGTTCAATTTTGTGGTCCCTATCGCCCTGGGATCAAAAACGTCAAAGCAGGTGCGTTGTCACGTAGCTTTCCGAGGGGGGGGGGGGGGATTCGGAGGATCTCGCTTCGATTTTGGCTGATGGGGTGGTGGTTTCTGCTCTTTACCACGAGCTGGAGACGGAATTGTTGGGGGCTCAAGAGGAGGCACCTGATTCTTGTCCTCCAGGCAAGTTGTTTGTTCCTTCTGAACTGCGATACAAGGTGTTCAAGGAACATCATGATACTGTCCTTGCGGGACATCCTGGAAGTAGATCCACTTAGATTTTATTTCCCGGAGATTCTGGTGGCCAGGGTTGCGTAAAAGTGTTGAGGGTTATATAGCAGCTTGTGAGACCTGTGCACGCGCGAAAGTGGCTCACACTCGGCCATCAGGATCTCTTTTTCCTTTGTCCATCCCATCTCGTCCTTGGACGCATTTGTCCATGGACTTCATTACTGATTTGCTGAGTTCCTCTGGGAAAAATGTGATTTTGGTGGTAGTGGACCGCTTCAGCAAGATGGCTCACTTTGTACCATTATCAGGTTTGCCCAATGCAAAAACTATCACTCAGGTTTTTATTGATAACATTGTGAAATTACATGGCATTCCCTCTGATGTGGTTTCTGATAGGGGGACGCAATTCGTTTCCAGGTTTTGGAGGGCGTTTTGTTCGCGTCTGGGTATTTAGTTGTCTTTCTCTTCGGCTTTTCATTCTCAGTCAAATGGTCAAACTGAGCGCACTAACCGAAACCTGGGGACCTATTTGAGGTGTTTTGTCACTGAGAATCAGGGTGAGTGGTCTTCGTTCTTGTCTTTAGCTGAGTTTGCCTTGAATAACCGTAGGCAGGAGTCAACTGATAAGTCACAATTTTTTGGCGCATATGGTTTTCACCCTCAGTTTGGTACTTTTTCTGGGACCAAATTTTTGGGGATAGCGTAAGAGGAGAGATTCTCTTCCTCTTTGTAATCTATCTAGCGGAATATTCAAGTTAATTTAAAAAAAATGGGTAAAAGATATAAACGGCTGACAAGAGACGTATGACTGGTCCGGACCTGTGTGTGGGTGATTTGGTGTGGTTGTCCACTAAAAACATTAAGCTGAAGGTGCCCTCTTGGAAATCGGGTCCAAGATTTATTGTCCCTTACAAAATCTCGGCCATTGTCAATCCGGTGGCGTTTTGTCTGGAACTTCCGCAGGTCTAGAAGATCCATAATGTGGTAAGGGCACGGGTCTCACCCCTGGGGATAGGTACCTGAAGGGGGTGGGCAGGGAGGCCGCGCAGATTTTTCCTCAGGGTCGCACAAGCGAATGTGGATCTGGCGGCAAGGGACCTGAACAAGGGAATGCTAGTATAAAAGTTATCCACGTACAGGTGGTAACTAGGGATGAGCGAACCCGAACTGTATAGTTCGGGTTCGTACCGAATTTTGGGGTGTCCGTGACACGGACCCGAACCCGAACATTTTCGTAAAAGTCCGGGTTCGGTGTTCGGCGCTTTCTTGGCGCTTTTTGAAAGGCTGCAAAGCAGCCAATCAACAAGCGTCATACTACTTGCCCCAAGAGGCCATCACAGCCTTGCCTACTATTGGCATGGCTGTGATTGGCCAGTGCAGCATGTGACCCAGCCTCTATTTAAGCTGGAGTCACGTAGCGCCGCACGTCACTCTGCTATGATCAGTATAGGGAGAGGTTGCAGCTGCGACGTTAGGGCGAGATTAGGCAGATTAACTCCTCCAAAAGACTTCATTCTGTGATCGATCTGCAGCTGTGGATCATTGAAGTGCTATTATTGAATTGCTCACTTTTTTGAGGCTGCCCAGAGCGTTTTTAGATCACTTTTTTTCTGGGGTGATCGGCGGCCATTTTGTGACTTGTGGTGCGCCAGCACGAGCTATCACCAAGTGTATTTAACTATCGATAGTGTGGTTATTTTGTGCTATATCCTACATCAGCTGCAGGCTGAGCCTGTTTCACCCAAGTGCATTTAACCATCAACAGTCTGGTTATTTTTTGGCCATATATTACATCAGGGGCATGTTGAACCTGTCACCCAGCGCCTAAAAAATAGACCTGACATTTCTATTCAACCAAATCTGCACAGTTTTAGCTGGTCAAGTTATTTGTAGTGACCGTCAAAGCAGACTTTTTGTTCTGGGTTGAAAAAGCATTCCCAAATTTGCCATTCTGAAAATAACTAGTTTGTGGTATTTCAGGCCTACTTGAAATCTATCCCAAAAAGAAAATCTTACATTGAAGGTACTGATAGTGTCATTCAGAAAAACCTAAGACACACGCTAGCGTGCTGATAGAAGTGTCATTCTGTGATTAAACCTATAACTGTCACACAGCGCAAAAAAAAACAGGTCTCACATCTCTATTCAACCAAATCTGCACAGTTTTAGCTGGTCAAGTTATTTGTAGTGACCGTCAAAGCAGACTTTTTGTTCTGGGTTGAAAAAGCATTCCCAAATTTGCCATTCTGAAAATAACTAGTTTGTGGTATTTGAGGCCTACTTGAAATCTATCCCAAAAAGAAAATCTTACATTGAAGTTATTGATAGTATCATTCAGAAAAACCTAAGACACACGCTAGCGTGCTGATAGAAGTGTCATTCTGTGATTAACCTCTTAAGGACACATGACGTACCGGTACGTCATGATGTCCTGGTACTTAAGGACACATGACGTACCGGTACGTCATGTGTTGTTCCGATCACTGCCGCCCGGCCGGCAGTGATCGGAACCCGGTGCCTGCTCAAATCATTGAGCAGGCACCTAGGCTAAATGCGCGGGGGGGTCCCGTGACCCCCCCATGTCGGCGATCGCGGAAAACCGCAGGTCAATTCAGACCTGCGGTTTGCTGCGATTTCTGCAGTTTCTGGTCCCCGCGGTCCCTGACCGCGGGGATCAGAAACTTTATATGCCTAAAAAAAGTTTTATTCACCCCCCCCTGCACCCCCGAATGATTTTTATGGTGGTTGGAGGTGCAGGGGGAGGGTTGCGGGCGGTGTGGGCGGTGCGGGAGGCGGGCGGTGCGGCAGGCGGGATCGCGATCCCCCGCCCGCCTCCCCTTGAAAATTCATTGGTGTTCAGTGGGTATACCAGGGTGCCAGCACATTGCTGGCACCCTGGTATAAACGGCTGACATCTGCGATGCGATGTCAGCCGTTTAACCCTTTCCATACAGCGGTCCGTACGGACCGCTGTATGGAAAAGGTTAACAGCGCAAGGAGCTCCCTCCCTCTCCCATCGGGGGGCTGCTGTGCCTTTGCAGCCCCCCAATGGAGAGGGAGAGAGCCCCCAGACAGCCCCCCGAGAGATCCCCTCCTTACCCTTCCCCGTCTGCGAAGTTCTGAGCAGACGGGGAAGGTTCCCATGGCAACAGGACGCCTCTCAGGCGTCCTGCTGTCCATGGTGCTGAACAGATCTGTGCTGAAAGGCATAGATCTGTTCAGTGTAAGTAAAATACAGTGCAGTACAATATATATTGTTCTGTACTGTATTATACAGACATCAGACCCACTGGATCTTAAAGAACCAAGTGGGTCTGGGTAAAAAAAAAGTGAATAAAAGTGAAAAAAAAGTAAAAATCAAAAAACACATTTATCACTGATAAAAAATGAAAAAAATAAAATTCCCTACACATGTTTGGTATCGCCGCGTCCGTAACGACCTGATCTGTAAAACGGTCATGTTACTTTACCCGAACGGTGAACACCATAAAAATAAAAAATAAAAAACTATGATGAAATTGAAATTTTGCCCACCTTACTTCCCAAAAAAGGTAATAAAAGTGATCAAAAAAGTCGCATGTACGCCAAAATTGTAACAATCAAACCGTCATCTCATCCCGCAAAAATCATACCCTACCCAAGATAATCGCCCAAAAACTGAAAATACTATGGCTCTTAGACTATGGAGACACTAAAACATCATTTTTTTGGTTTCAAAAATGAAATCATTGTGTAAAACTTACATAAATAAAAAAAAAGTATACATATTAGGTATCGCCGCGTCCGTATCGACCGGCTCTATAAAAATATCACATGATCTAATCCCTCAGATGACCACCGTAAAAAAATAAAAATAAAAACGGTGTAAAAAAAGCCATTTTTTGTCATCTTACGTCACAAAAAGTGTAATAGCAAGCAATCAAAAAGTCATATGCACCCCAAAATAGATGCCAATCAAACCGTCATCTCATCCCGCAAAAAATGAGACCCTACTTAAGATAATCGCCCAAAAACTGAAAAAACTATGGCTCTTAGACTATGGAGACACTAAAACATTTTTTGGGTTTTAAAAATGAAATCCTTGTGTAAAACTTACATAAATAAAAAAAATTGTATACATATTAGGTATCGCCGCGTATGTGACAACCTGCTCTATGAAATTACCACATGATCTAACCTGTCAGATGAATGTTGTAAATAACAAAAAAAAAAACGGTGCCAAAAAAGCTATTTCTTGTTACCTTGCCGCACAAAAAGTGTAATATAGAGCAACCAAAAATCATATGTACCCTATACTAGTACCAACAAAACTGCCACCCTATCCCGTAGTTTCTAAAATGGGGTCACTTTTTTGGAGTTTCTACTCTAGGGGTGCATCAGGGGGGCTTCAAATGGGACATGGTGTAAAAAAAAACAGTCCAGCAAAACCTGCCTTCCAAAAACCATATGGTGTTCCTTTCCTTCTGCGCCCTGCCGTGTGCCCGTACAGCGGTTTACGACCACATATGGGGTGTTTCTGTAAACTACAGAATTAGGGCCATAAATATTGAGTTTTGTTTGGCTGTTAACCCTTGCTTTGTAACTGGAAAAAAAATATTAAAATGGAAAATCTGCCAAAAAAGTGAAATTTTGAAATTGTATCTCTATTTTCCATTAAATCTTGTGCAACACCTAAAGGGTTAACAAAGTTTGTAAAATCAGTTTTGAATACCTTGAGGGGTGTAGTTTCTTAGATGGGGTCACTTTTATGGAGTTTATAATCTAGGGGTGCATCAGGGGGGCTTCAAATGGGACATGGTGCCAAAAAAACAGTCCAGCAAAATCAGCCCTCCAAAAACCAAACGGCACACCTTTCACTCTACGCCCCGCTGTGTGCCCGTACAGTAGTTTACGGCCACATATGGGGTGTTTCTGTAAACAGCAGAGTCAGGGCAATAAAGATACAGTCTTGTTTGGCTGTTAACCCTTGCTTTGTTAGTGGAAAAAATGGGTTAAAATGGAAAATTAGGCAAAAAAATGAAATTCTCAAATTTCATCGCCATTTGCCAATAACTCTTGTGCAACACCTAAAGGGTAACGACGTATGTAAAATCAGTTTTGAATACCTTGAGGGGTGTAGTTTCTTAGATGGGGTCACTTTTAGGGAGTTTCTCCTCTAGGGGTGCATCAGGGGGCTTCAAATGGGACATGGTGTAAATAAACCAGTCCATAAAAATCAGCCTTCCAAAAACCATACGGCGCACCTTTCCCTCTACGCCCCGCTGTGTGGCCGTACAGTAGTTTACGGCCACATATTGGGTGTTTCTGTAAACGGCAGAGTCAGGGCAATAAAGATACAGTCTTGTTTGGCTGTTAACCCTTGGTTTGTTAGTGGAAAAAATGGGTTAAAATGAAAAATTTGACAAAAAAATACAATTCTCAAATTTCCTCCCCATTTGCCAATAACTCTTGTGCAACACCTAAAGGGTTAACAACATATGCAAAATCAGTTTTGAATACCTTGAGGGGTGTAGTTTCTTAGATGGGGTCATTTTTGGGTGGTTTCTATAATGTAAGCCTCGCAAAGTGACTTAAAACCTGAACTGGTCCCTAAAAATTGAGTTTTTGTAAATTTCTGAAAAATTTCAAGATTTGCTTCTAAACTTCTAAGCCTTATAACATCCCCAAAAAATAAAATATCATTCCCAAAACAATTCAAACATGAAGTATACATATGGGGAATGTAAAGTCATCACAATTTTTGGGGGTATTACTATGTATTACAGAAGTAGAGAAACTGAAACTTTGAAATTTGCAAATTTTTCCAAATTTTTGTTAAATTAGGTATTTTTTGGTGCAAAAAAAAATATTTTTTTGACTCCATTTTACCAGTGTCATGAAGTACAATATGTGACGAAAAAACAATCTCAGAACGGCCTGGATAAGTCAAAGCGTTTTAAAGTTATCAGCACTTAAAGGGACTCTGGTCAGATTTTAAAAAAATGGCCTGGTCCTAAGGTGTAAAAAGGCTGTGTCCTTAAGGGGTTAAACCTATAACTGTCACACAGCGCAAAAAAAAACAGGTCTCACATCTCTATTCAACCAAATCTGCACAGTTTTAGCTGGTCAAGTTATTTGTAGTGACCGTAAAAGCACACTTTTTGTTCTGGGTTGAAAAAGCATTCCCAAATTTGCCATTCTCAAAATTGTGGTGAACGGGAACAATGAGGAAAACATCTAATAAGGGACTCGGACGCGGACGTGGACATGGTCGTGGTGGTGTTAGTGGACCCTCTGGTGCTGGGAGAGGACGTGGCCGTTCTGCCACAGCCACACGTCCTAGTGAACCAACTACCTCAGGTCCCAGTAGCCAGCAGAATTTACAGCGATATTTGGTGGGGCCCAATGCCGTTCTAAGGATGGTAAGGCCTGAGCAGGTACAGGCATTAGTCAATTGGGTGGCCGACAGTGGATCCAGCACGTTCACATTATCTCCCACCCAGTCTTCTGCAGAAAGCGCACAGATGGCGCATGAAAACCAAGCCCATCAGTCTGTCACATCACCCCCATGCATATCAGGGAAACTGTCTGAGCCTCAAGTTATGCAGCAGTCTCTTATGCTGTTTGAAGACTCTGCTGCCAGGGTTTCCCAAGGGCAGATAGAATGCACTAACGCACAACCACTTATGTTTCCTGATGATGAGGACATGGGAATACCACCTCAGCACGTCTCTGATGATGACGAAACACAGGTGCCAACTGCTGCGTCTTTCTGCAGTGTGCAGACTGAACAGGAGGTCAGGGATCAAGACTGGGTGGAAGACGATGCAGGGGACGATGAGGTCCTAGACCCCACATGGAATGAAGGTCGTGCCACTGACTTTCACAGTTCGGAGGAAGAGGCAGTGGTGAGACCGAGCCAACAGCGTAGCAAAAGAGGGAGCAGTGGGAAAAATCAGAACACCTGCCGCCAAGAGACTCCGCCTGCTACTGACCGCCGCCATCTGGGACCGAGCACCCCAAAACGCAGCTTCAAGGAGTTCCCTGGCATGGCACTTCTTCAAACAATGTGCTGACGACAAGACCCGAGTGGTTTGCACGCTGTGCCATCAGAACCTGAAGCGAGGCATTAACGTTCTGAACCTTAGCACAACCTGCATGACCAGGCACCTGCATGCAAAGCATGAACTGCAGTGGAGTAAACACCTTAAAAACAAGGAAGTCACTCAGGCTCCCCCTGCTACCTCTTCTGCTGCTGCCGCCGCCTCTGCCTCTTCTGCTGCTGCTGCCGCCGCCTCGGCCTCTTCCTCCGCCTCTGGAGGAACGTTGGCACCTGCCGCCCAGCAAACATGGGATGTACCACCAACACCACCACCTGCGTCACCAAGCATCTCAACCATGTCACACGGCAGCGTTCAGCTCTCCATCTCACAAACATTTGAGAGAAAGCGTAAATTCCCACCTAGCCACCCTCGATCCCTGGCCCTGAATGCCAGCATTTCTAAACTACTGGCCTATGAAATGCTGTCATTTAGGCTGGTGGACACACACAGCTTCAAACAGCTCATGTCGCTTGCTGTCCCACAGTATGTTGTTCCCAGCCGCCACTACTTCTCTAAGAGAGCCGTGCCTTCCCTGCACAAACAAGTGTCCGATAAAATCAAGTGTGCACTGCGCAACGCCATCTGTGGCAAGGTCCACCTAACCACAGATACGTGGACCAGTAAGCACGGCCAGGGACGCTATATCTCCCTAACTGCACACTGGGTAAATGTAGTGGCGGCTGGGCCCCAGGCGGAGAGCTGTTTGGCGCACGTCCTTCCGCCGCCAAGGATCGCAGGGCAACATTCTTTGCCTCCTGTCTCCTCCTCCTCCTACTCAGCTTCCTCCTCCTCTTCTACCACCTGCTCATCCAGTCAGCCACACACCTTCACCACTAACTTCAGCACAGCCCGGGGTAAACGTCAGCAGGCCATTCTGAAACTCATATGTTTGGGGGACAGGCCCCACACCGCACAGGAGTTGTGGCGGGGTATAGAACAACAGACCGACGAGTGGTTGCTGCCGGTGAGCCTCAAGCCCGGCCTGGTGGTGTGCGATAATGGGCGAAATCTCGTTGCAGCTCTGGGACTAGCCGGTTTGACGCACATCCCTTGCCTGGCGCATGTGCTGAATTTGGTGGTGCAGAAGTTCATTCGCAACTACCCCGACATGTCAGAGCTGCTGCATAAAGTGCGGGCCGTCTGTTCGCGCTTCCGGCGTTCACACCCTGCCGCTGCTCGCCTGTCTGCGCTACAGCGTAACTTCGGCCTTCCCGCTCACCGCCTCATATGCGACGTGCCCACCAGGTGGAACTCCACCTTGCATATGCTGGACAGACTGTGCGAGCAGCAGCAGGCCATAGTGGAGTTTCAGCTGCAGCACGCACGGGTCAGTCGCACTGCGGATCAGACCCACTTCACCACCAATGACTGGGCCTCCATGCGAGACCTGTGTGCCTTGTTGCGCTGTTTCGAGTACTCCACCAACATGGCCAGTGGCGATGACGCCGTTATCAGCGTTACAATACCACTTCTATGTCTCCTTGAGAAAACACTTAGGGCGATGATGGAAGAGGAGGTGGCCCAGGAGGAAGAGGAGGAAGAGGGGTCATTTTTAGCACTTTCAGGCCAGTCTCTTCAAAGTGACTCAGAGGGAGGTTTTTTGCAACACCAGAGGCCAGGTACAAATGTGGCCAGACAGGGCCCACTACTGGAGGACGAGGAGGATGAGGAGGAGGTGGAGGAGGATGAGGATGAAGCATGTTCACAGCGGGGTGGCACCCAAAGCAGCTCGGGCCCATCACTGGTGCGTGGCTGGGGGGAAACACAGGACGATGACGATACGCCTCCCACAGAGGACAGCTTGTCCTTACCTCTGGGCAGCCTGGCACACATGAGCGACTACATGCTGCAGTGCCTGCGCAACGACAGCAGAGTTGCCCACATTTTAACGTGTGCAGACTACTGGGTTGCCACCCTGCTGGATCCCCGGTACAAAGACAATGTGCCCACCTTACTTCCTACACTGGAGCGTGATAGGAAGATGCGCGAGTACAAGCGCACGTTGGTAGACGCGCTACTGAGAGCATTCCCAAATGTCACAGGGGAACCAGTGGAAGCCCAAGGCGAAGGCAGAGGAGGAGCAAGAGGTCGCCAACGCAGCTGTGTCACGGCCAGCTCCTCTGAGGGCAGGGTTAGCATGGCAGAGATGTGGAAAAGTTTTGTCACCACGCCACAGCTAACTGCACCACCTCCTGATACGGAACGTGTTAGCAGGAGGCAACATTTCACTAACATGGTGGAACAGTACCTGTGCACACCCCTCCACGTACTGACTGATGGTTCGGCCCCATTCAACTTCTGGGTCTCCAAATTGTCCACGTGGCCAGAGCTAGCCTTTTATGCCTTGGAGGTGCTGGCCTGCCCGGCGGCCAGCGTTTTGTCTGAACGTGTATTTAGCACGGCAGGGGGCGTCATTACAGACAAACGCAGCCGCCTGTCTACAGCCAATGTGGACAAGCTGACGTTCATAAAAATGAACCAGGCATGGATCCCACAGGACCTGTCCATCCCTTGTGCAGATTAGATATTAACTACCTCCCCTTAACAATATATTATTCTACTCCAGGGCACTTCCTCATTCAAAACTATTTTTAATTTCATTTTACCATTATATTGTGGAGCAACCCAAAGTTGAATGAACCTCTCCTCTATCTGGGTGCCGGGGCCTAAATGTGTGACAGTGGCCTGTTCCAGTGGTGGGTGACGTGAAGTCTGATTCTCTGCTATGACATTAAGACAGATTCTGTGCTGACATAAGGCCAGATTCTCTGTTACGGGACCTCTCTCCTCTGCCTGGGTGCCTGGGCCTAAATGTGTGACAGTGGCCTGTTCCAGTGGTGGCTGACGTGAAGCCTGATTCTCTGCTATGACATGAATACAGATTCTGCGCTGACATAAGGCCAGATTCTCTGTTACGGGACCGCTCTCCTCTGTCTGGGTGCCGGGGCCTAAATGTGTGACAGTGGCCTGTTCCAGTGGTGGGTGACGTGAAGCTTGATTCTCTGCTATGACATGAAGACTGATTCTGCGCTGACATAAGGCCAGATTCTCTGTTACGGGACCTCTCTCCTCTGCCTGGGTGCCTGGGCCTAAATGTGTGACAGTGGCCTGTTCCAGTGGTGGGTGACGTGATGCCTGATTCTCTGCTATGACATGAAGACAGATTCTGTGCTGACATAAGGCCAGATTCTCTGTTACAGGACCTCTCTCCTCTGTCTGGGTGCCGGGGCCTAAATGTGTGACAGTGGCCTGTTCCAGTGGTGGGTGACGTGAAGCTTGATTCTCTGCTATGACATGAAGACTGATTCTGCGCTGACATAAGGCCAGATTCTCTGTTACGGGACCTCTCTCCTCTGCCTGGGTGCCTGGGCCTAAATGTGTGACAGTGGCCTGTTCCAGTGGTGGGTGACGTGATGCCTGATTCTCTGCTATGACATGAAGACAGATTCTGCGCTGACATAAGGCCAGATTCTCTGTTACGGGACATCTCTCCTCTGCCTGGGTGCCTGGGCCTAAATGTGTGACAGTGGCCTGTTCCAGTGGTGGGTGACGTGATGCCTGATTCTCTGCTATGACATGAAGACAGATTCTGTGCTGACATAAGGCCAGATTCTCTGTTACAGGACCTCTCTCCTCTGTCTGGGTGCCGGGGCCTAAATGTGTGACAGTGGCCTGTTCCAGTGGTGGGTGACGTGATGCCTGATTCTCTGCTATGACATGAAGACAGATTCTGTGCTGACATAAGGCCTGATTCTCTGTTACGGGACCTCTCTCCTCTGTCTGGGTGCCTAAGCCTAAATGTGTGACAGTGGCCTGTTCCAGTGGTGGGTGACGTGAAGCCTGATTCTCTGCTATGACATGAAGACAGATTCTGTGCTGACATAAGGCCAGATTCTCTGTTACAGGACCTCTTTCCTCTGTCTGGGTGCCGGGGCCTAAATGTGTGACAGTGGCCTGTTCCAGTGGTGGGTGACGTGAAGCTTGATTCTCTGCTATGACATGAAGACAGATTCTGCGCTGACATAAGGCCAGATTCTCTGTTACGGGACCGCTCTCCTCTGTCTGGGTGCCCGGGCCTAAATGTGTGACAGTGGCCTGTTCCAGTGGTGGGTGACGTGAAGCCTGATTCTCTGCTATGACATGAAGACTGATTCTGCGCTGACATGAAGCCAGATTCTCTGCTATGGCATGAAGAGACTGATTCTCTGCTGACATGAAGCCAGATTCTTTGCTATGGCATGAAGAGACTGATTCTCTGCTGACGTGAAGCCAGATTCTCTGCTATGGGACCTCTGTCCAATTGATATTGGTTCATTTTTATTTTTTTAATTTTTATTTTAATTCATTTTCCTATCCACATTTGTTTGCAGGGGATTTACCTACATGTTGCTGCCTTTTGCAGCCCTCTAGCTCTTTCCTGGGCTGTTTTACAGCCTTTTTAGTGCCCAAAAGTTCGGGTCCCCATTGACTTCAATGGGGTTCGGGTTCGGGACGAAGTTCGGGTCTCGTTCGGATCCCGAACCCGAACATTTCCGGGAAGTTCGGCCGAACTTCTCGAACCCGAACATCCAGGTGTTCGCTCAACTCTAGTGGTAACCCTTATCTAGCAGTGGGAACATAAGGTCCCACACGAGTTTCCCACTAACACCCAGAGTGGGGGGACATTCTGGGGGTTGAATATGGGAATCTCACCCCTCGTACACACAAAATTTGTAAGTGTACCCTGAGGTACTCTCACAAATTTTGTACAGCTTAACGCCATACCTCGCCCGCTTAGTGGGAATGTATTGGTGGAAACTGAGTCTCCCCTTGAACGCGACGAGAGACTCATCAACCGCGACCTCCCTTCTAGGTACGTAGGCCTGCTCAAATTTGGCCCCGAAGTGATCGATGACCGGCCGTATCTCATACAGACAGGCAGGATCACCTCGGGGGGGACATGCTGCATTATCTCAATAATGCAGACATTTCCGGATGGCCTCAAACCGGGGACATGTCATGACCATACTGTAGAGTGGGGTCTGGTAGAGGACGTCCCCACTCCAGTATTGCCTGACACTGGGTTTTTGCACTAGACCCATGTGCAGCACAAGGCGCCAAAATGTCCTCATCTCGGCTGCACTGACCGGCGTCCAGCCACCGGGTCTAGCCAAAAAGGAGCCCGGCTGCTGAGCAACGAACTGTTGGGCGTACAGTTTCGTCTGCTCCACCATCAGATTCACAAATGGGTCACTGAAAAAAAAACTAAAAAAGTCCATTTCAGTGAACCCCACTGTGGGAATCTAGATTCCTGGATTGCCAACAAGTGGGGGGGGGAAGGCAAGTGGCAGGGGGGGGGGGGTCTAGGGTCTCAAAGCTAGAAAAGAATAAATTTAGATAAAGTGTTTTTGTTTTTTTTCCTAACTAACTTTTCCCTTCTATCCCTGCCTAACGATGCCTCTCCCTCACTGACCCTAACCTACCTGGAGGGTGATGGGTGCAGGAGGGTGATGGGTGCCGACGGGGGGGATCGCAGGAGCCTGGTGAGGACGGTGCTGGACGGTGCAGGTGCTGAAACAGGAAGAGGAGGGAAGAGAGGAGCGCCGGGAGTTTGAATCTCCCGCCTCTCTCCAGCACCAATCAGCACCCTGGACAGCGGCCATCAGCACCACCTCTCCCAAATGCTCGGACTGTGATTGGTGGTGTGTAATCACACCACCGATCACAGTCTATTTCCGGTTCATCGGGTCACCGGAAACGCAGCAAACCGCAGGTCTGAATTAAGACCCGAATGGACCGGAAACGCAGCAAACCGCAAGTCTGAATTGACCTGCGGTTTTCTGCAATCGCCGATACGGGGGGGGGGGGGTCACATGACCCCCCCCCGGCGTTGTGACAGGATGCCCGCTGAATGATTTCAGTGGACATCCTGTTCTGATTAACCCCCGCGTCGCAATCGCGTTTTAAACCCATGACGTATCGGTACGTCATGGGTCCTTAAGGACTCGGGAAACATGCCGTACCGGTATGTCATGCATCCCTAAGGGGTTAAGGCCAGACACACACCAGCGAGTTGAATGCGTTAAACTCGCAGAGTGTGTCAGCGAGAGTTCCCGTTCTGGCCTCTGCTCCTCTGAGACCGTTATGTCAGTGTAATATAACAGATTCCAGGACTCTCAAGATTACACAGTATTATAATGCTGTGTGATCCTGTCAGAGGAGCGGAGGCAAGAGCGGGAGCTCTCACTTACACGCGCTGCAAGCATCGCATTCAACTCACTTGTGTGTCTTGCCTAAGGCCTCTTTCACACGGCCGTTGTGCGCCCATGGCCATACTGCGGGCCGCATACAGCAGTTCCGCAATACACGGGGCACCGGCCGTGTGCATTCCGCATCACGGATGCGGACCCATTCACTTGAATGGGTCCGCAAATCCGGAGATGCGGTGCAGAACGGAAGAACTATGGAGTGCTTTTGTGGGGTTCTGATCCGTGCTTCCGTTCCGCAAAAAAATAGAACTTGTTCTATCTTTTTGCGGAATGGACAGATCACAGACCCATTCAAGTTGAATGGGTCTGGATCCATCCCGGCCGCCGCACGGACGTTGCCCACGCATTGGGGACCGAAAATTGCACTGTGAAGCTCCACCTCTTGGACATTTGCAGGATCAGAACCTGGCAGAATAAACCTTCATATTCTCACTATTCCACATAAGGTATGTTTGTCCTGCACTCCCTAGTCTCTACCTAGTGCTATCAGCAGTTTTGCATGGTTAAAACTGCTGACAGACTCCCTTTAAAGGATTCATGTTTCCCTTTGTGTAACTTTATGCCACTTATTGGTTGGCTTAGGCTACTTTGACATCTGCGGCATGGATTCCGGCAAGCTGTTCCAGTAGAGAACAGAGTGCCAGAATTCTCTCGATCTGGCACTGCCGGGTGCAAATAGAATGCCTGCGTGAAAAATTAAGTCTAATAGGGTCCAGTGGAGATCTGGCTATAGTCCGGCAAAAATGCTGCATGCTGCGGTTTGTGTTCGGCCGATTCCCGACATTCTCTGCCGGATCAGTCGGCTGGATCTAAGTTGGAGACATAATTTTATGCTTAAATTGTGGCATAAATTTGGCTCTAACATTCAGATATTAGGCCACACGCCCTTTTCTGTTGAGTCACGCCCCCTTTGAGCTACGGTAGGTGCAGAGGATTTCTCAAGAACTTAAGGCATCAAATTGCACAAGAAATGCGCCAGGTCGGGGGAAATCGTCACCAAATTTTGGCACAGTTTACAACAGTGTCTACAGGCGATGGACTGTAACTAGTGCGACACTTTATCATTCATTTCTTGATGGGCACCGTTATATGGTGCCACGGAGGTCTGTGGGCCCCTCAGGCCCCGAGACTTGTATCATGTGTATGTATACGTCTCATCTTTCAAGACGATTAATGATAGTGTCATGAACATTTCTATACGAGATCCCACCGGGGTCCATGGCGGTCTCTTCTGTTTACTATAAGTTAATTTTAGGAGCATTCTTCAAATATTAATTAACCCCTTGAGGGAAGAAAGACACAGGCTGCGTAATATTTATTATCGCAAACAACAACAACAAGGCGGGAGCCCTTCGAGGAGGCTCAGACTAATAAATCCCTGGAGACTTATAACCACAATTAATACCACTCCAGATTATTACCCTGGAGTATATATTAATATATATATATTAGTAGCCTACAGGAGACTTCTCCGTAGGGCAAGAAAATCCAAACACTGTCCTCGCGAATCAAGAAGAATCCTCGTTACTGAGATTTCGAGATTTAAGAAATTTTTCCTGCTATGGGAACCAGCCTATATCAGGTAAGTGTCATTCATCACATAACTGATGCCATAGAACCCAGAGAGGACTCAGAGTAATACATTGTATCGATCCACGTATACAGTTTAGAGGATGAGACGCTTTTCCTGACACATTTTAATGGCCTGCACTCACTATTCTGCTGGAGCAGTCACTGTGTACATACATTACATTACTTATCCTGTACTGATCCTGAGTTACATCCTGTATTATACTCCAGAGCTGCACTCACTTTTCTGCTGGTGCAGTCACTGTGTACATACATTACATTACTTATCCTGTACTGATCCTAAGTAGTATTGATTGAGCATCAAAGTGCTCAGGTGCTCAGGCCGAATACCTCGGGATGCTCGGGTGCTCTACTGAGCACTCGACCACAATAGAAGTCAATGGGAGAACCCAAGCATTAAACCAGGCACCCCCTGCTCTGAAGAGGGGAGGGCGTCTTGTTCATAGGAAAAGGTCAGAAATTAATAGAAACACCACCGAAATGGTTCAGGAACGATGTCTGGATGTATCTTGGACTCCAGGGTCGCTGCTGGAAACGATGTTGTCTGCGTAGTACGCCACTTTTACAGACTGACAATAATACGCACAAAACCGAAGATAAAATTGATTTTAGAGGAAAAATTGTTAGGAAACATTCTTCCCTGTATATTTACTTGTATATAAAGTGCAAGTGCTGCCAAAAATTACAAGGAAGAAGCACTCCGATACAACCTGTATATCGCATAAAGGAGGGCCTCATTCACATTGTGGTACAATTGTTCAGGTAGTGGGACTCCTACACTCATAAAGCCTATGCACTAAGTGAAAGGGCTGCCAAAAATTACAAGGAACCGGCACTCCAATAAACCCTTTATCACGCGTAAAGGAGGGCATCATGTACCCTTTAAAAATTATGATTGATGGCCTGCTGGTGACCCTCAAAAACATTAGGAGCAAGGGCCTGCTGGTGACCGTCTAAAACATTATGGGCGAGGGCCTGCTGGTGAGCTGACCCTCTAAAACATTATATGCGAGGGCCTGCAGGTGAGCTGACCCTCTAAAAGATTGTAGGTAAGGGCCTGCTGGTGAGCTGACCCTGTAAAACATTATATGCGAGGGTCTACAGGTGAGCTGACCCTGTAAAACATTATATGCGAGGACCAGCAGGTGAGCTGACCCTGTAAAACATTATATGCAAGGGCCTGCAGGTGAGCTGACCCTGTGAAACATTATATGCGAGGGCCTGCAGGTGAGCTGACCCTCTAAAAAATTATATCCAATCATCCAATTTGCGCTGAGAAGACGAACGGAGGGTGGTCTGGCTATCACCCTGTGTAATGTCTTCCCCCATTTCCACCTCTTCCACATGCAAGGCCTTCCTTAATTGTGAGCAGCGAGCGTTTGAGTAGACACAGAAGTGTAATGGTTACGGTGATAATAGTGTTACCGCCGCTCACCATCTGTGTTGATTCCTCAAAGTTCACAGAGGTCAGACATCCATGCCCACTCCTCACTTGTGAATAGCTGACTGGAAAGGCGACGGCCATGTTGCAGCTGGTATTCCACTACTGCCATCTGCTGCTAACAAAGCCTGGCCAACATGTGGAACCTGGAGTTCCAGCGCATGCTCACATCGCACAACAGCCGATAAGATGGCAATTTCCAGCGCTGCTGCAGCGTTGACAGACCGGCTGAAGCTGTTGATGACTTGCGGAAATGTGCACACACGGCGCACCTTCACCAGTAGCTCAGGCAAACTGGGGTAGGTTTTGAGAAACCGCTGAACCACTAAGTTGAACACGTGGGCTAGGCATGGTATTTGTGTGAGCTTGCCGAGCTCCAAAGCCGCCACCAAGTTACGGCCATTATCAAACACAACCATACCTGGTTCTAGGTTGAGTGGCGAGAGCCACAGCTCAGTCTGGTCTCTTATCCCCTGCCACAGCTCTGCGGCGGTGTGCTGTTTGTCCCCTAAGCATATCAGCTTCAGAACGGCCTGTTGACGCTTCCCCACTGCAGTGCTACACTGCTTCCAGCTACCGACTGATGACTGACTGGTGCAGCAAGATGATAATTTAAAGGTGGAAGTGGAGAAGGAGGCGGAGGAGGAGAAGTGGGGGTTGGAGCCACTAACGTAGGTGCTGGCGGAAACCCTGATCGATGTAGGGCCCGCAATCCTTGGCGTCAGTAGCACCTGTGCAATCCCAGGGTACGACTCGCTTCCGGCCTCCACAAAATTCACCCAGTGTGCCGTCAGGAAAATGTAGTGTCCCTGGCCGAAAGCACTTGTCCATGTGTCCGTGGTAACTGCATTGCTCAGGGCACGTGTGATGTTACGGGACACATGTTGGTGCAAGGCAGGCATCCTGTATTATACTCCAGAGCTGCACTCACTATTCTGCTGGTGCAGTCACTGTGTACATACATTACATTACTTATCCTGTACTGATCCTGAGTTACATCCTGTATTATACTCCAGAGCTGCACTCACTATTCTGCTGGTGTAGTCACTGTGTACATACATTACTTATCCTGTACTGATCCTGAGTTACATCCTGTATTATACTCCAGAGCTGCACTCACTATTCTGCTGGTGCAGTCACTGTGTACATACATTACATTACTTATCCTGTACTGATCCTGTCACATCCTGTAATATACTCCAGAGCTGTACTCACTATTCTGCTGGTGCAGTCACTGTGTACATACATTACATTACTTATCCTGTACTGATCCTGAGTTACATCCTGTATTATACTCCAGAGCTGCACTCACTATTCTGCTGGTGCAGTCACTGTGTACATACATTACATTACTTATCCTGTACTGATCCTGAGTTACATCCTGTATTTATTTTATTATAAAATTATAAAACATAACAATAACACAATGTAACAAACATAATTACCATAAAATATCAAACACAACTAAATAGTAAATAAAAGTAACACTGGTCCAGCCACTCACTCCAATATTAATATTGTATTATGTGCATACGCCAACTATACATATATACACCCACCCTACACCAATTATATACAAATAATCACAGAAAACTAACCGGTCCAGTTGCCAAATAAACCACTTATATAACCATAACAATAATAACAATATATATTTTTTTTATTATACCATATAAACTGAACGATATACACTATATAAAACTACACCTGCCAACCCCTTCCCTCCAGCAGCCTGAGAGCTGGTCCATCCTCTCATGCTCGCAGTTTATGTCCAATGTCCATAGACCAGATCAGACTAGTGTGAAGTTTTATTTTTATTTTTTTACCCAGTGTCCCCAAGTGCACACAATCCCAAACTCCAGAAAGTCCCATGAACACACTCCTCCGCCCTTGTGTCACCAGTCACCACCCCACCTAACACCAAACCCCATATATACAAGGAAACTTTGGCGAAACAAACCCCCACCCATCAAAACCCAAGTCCGATTCCTGGAAGCCCTACATCCTATATACTGACCAAAACAAAAAAAAATCTACCGTTTCAAGATCAGCCCACCACCAGGGAAGGGGATGACAAGACTAGGGCACCCGAAAGGAAAAGCCCCTCCAGAGGTGAGAGGCCCTCCCTGCCCCCAGTCTGTCATATTCTAGAGAGCACATCTTCACCAGGTCACCCAAAAGGTTCCTCACCACCTCATCCACCAGGAGGATTTTCCGTTGCATAGATACTAGACAACGTGCGTTCCACATGTAGTACCTCACCACTACACTAACTAAGAATAAATTGCAGCCGTCCCGGCCTCCCAGGTCTCTGAATGCACCATAGGCCCACTCTGCATAGGTGAGACCGGACAGCACAGGCCAGCCAATGGAGGCACATACCCTTTTGTAGACCTCTGTATTAAAGGGACAATAAAGCAAAAAGTGGTCCATGCTTTCCAGCACATCACCGCACTCCTCCTGGAGACTTTTCTCACAGCTCATACACTTCAAGTTGTCCATCACATACAGTTTCCTATGAGAGCAGCGCCAAGCCAAGTCCTAAAACTTTAAGGAGATCCAGATAGAATTCAAAAGTCATAACCCAACCTCCAGATCCTGACTTGGGCAATCCTTGAGGGCCTTGAAAATAGGTTAACAGAACCCTTTGGTCAAGGAGTTTCCTTGACAGAGTCCTGATCTCCCACATCCCCAGACACCACCGGCAAATCACCTTCAGAACCAAGGTAACATAAGCCAGAAGATGTCCATGTGGTGTACGAAGATACTTCACTTGCCTTCCTGTCTCCCATTCTTGGAAGAAAGGCCAAAACCATCCCCGACAGGAGAGTACCTACGGAGGAATCCTCTCTTTCCAAAGTTCAGCAATGTTAACCTTGATGAAGTTGTTCACCAGGAATACCACAGGGTTTGCCATACACAACCCTCCCTAGCCTCCTCGTGCGGTAAGTAAGCTCCCTCCTGACTAGGTTCAGTCTGTGCCCCCACAACAGTTGGAAGAACAGACTGTAGACCCTAGTCGATAGAGTCTCCACACACTGCCCAGATATATTGGCAAAGGGAGCAGGTTGGTCAAAGACCAACCCTTCCACTGGTCCACCTTACTTATCCTGTACTGATCCTGAGTTACATCCTGTATTATACTGCAGAGCTGCACTCACTATTCTGCTGGTGCAGTCACTGTGTACATACATTACATTACTGATCCTGTACTGATCCTGAGTTACATCCTGTATTATACTCCAGAGCTGCACTCACTATTCTGCTGGTGCAGTCACTGTGTACATACAATACATTACTTATCCTGTACTGATCCTGAGTTACATCCTGTATTATACTCCAGAGCTGCACTCACTATTCTGCTGGAGGAGTCACTGTGTGCATAAGAATTACAGGCGGACATATCCTTCAAAAGTGAACATTTATAACTGCTAGAGAAGTATCTACTAATAGTACTAATTCTACAAGAAACAAACTGGAATTGAACATGAAGATCGTAAAGGCCTTATTTTAGTTTTTTCCTGCATGTCAGGATTTTTTGGCTCAGCTCTGCAGGCAACATGGCAAGGAGCAGGAGGAGCTGAGCTGACATATATATAGACTGATATAGTTTTTCACTTACTGTGAACCCCTGCTCTGTCTATGTATAGAGGAGTCCAGTGGGCGGTCCTATCAGTGATTAATTGAATGTATCTAATGGGAATTTTGAATCCTTATTGATCTTGTGCCATACCATCGTCATAGCCCATATTATTGTGGATAGCAAACATAGTGTTCTGATGTATATTGAGACCCTCAACTGCCTACATGAAAGTGCCACCATAGGCAAACTGTGCAAATGGGCAGGTTGGCAAATAAACCCCTCAAAGATTTATTTGAAAAATGAGGGCCGCGATAAAGAGATGGGCAGTCAAATAGGGACAACTGCAGATGTCTGTATGGGACATGAGTGCCACCATGGAATGGTACAGTAGCTAGGCAATGAGCTAGAGGGCCTGACAGCTGAGTAGTCTAATAGATCCCTTCATTTTTGGACGGGCAGAACCAGAAACCCTTCCATTCTCCAATTGATTGGTTAGTTGAGTGTTTAGCGCCAAACTAAAGCCTTAGCACAACCTCATTCTACCAAATCATTAAAATAACATCCTCTAATGGTAGTATCTCAGTCTACAATCTCAAGAAAATATGCTACTCCTTCATAAAATTTGCAATTACGATACATCCCAGGGTCACCATTTGGACAGTACACATGGTGTTAGAGGTCCTGATAGATTGACCTGTAGGATACCACAAACCCCTCCCCATCACTCACACACTTTCCATTGATATTTTCAATTTGATTTTTCTCAACCAGTTGGACAAGGACTTACTTCAGACGGCAGTTTCTTCTAACCTGACCATTCATCTTGTAACAGAATTCATCATCTTTGGCTTCCCTAGTCTTCAGAACTATCATATCTTGCTCTTCTGTGTGTTTCTCTTTATTTACCTGTTCACCATAACTGGAAATGGAAGTATCTTTTTCTTGGTTATACTTGACCAACGGCTACATACTCCAATGTATTTCTTCGTCAGTAATTTGTCTTTCCTTGACTTGAGCTACACCTCGGTAACCATTCCGAAGATGTTGGCCAAGTTTTCAATGCACCTTAACACCATCTCTTATGCAGCTTGCTTTACTCAGATGTATGTTTTCTTGTCTTTAGCAGCAACAGAATGTTTACTTCTGACTGTCATGGCTTACGACCGATATGTTGCTATATGTTCTCCTCTACATTACCAGACCATTATGACCAGGAGACGGTATCTACTATTGACGGCTATGGCATGGTCTGGAGGATTTCTTATTCCTGTCACAGTCTTAATCTTAGCCTTGAACTTACCATTTTGTGGTCCTAATATTATCCATCATTACTACTGTGACCATCCACCATTGTTGCAGTTGGCCTGCACCAACACTTCCTTTAATGTAGCTGTTGGCTCCTCCATCGGGGCTTTTGTTCTCCTAATAACATTTACTCTAGTGGTCGTTTCCTACATAAAAATCATATTAACAATTCTCAAAATTGACTCCAAAAATGGACGCAAGAAAACATTTTCCACATGCGCCTCACACTTTGTGGTAGTCAATATATTCTTCTTGCCGCTTATCTTCATGTATGTCCGGCCAAAGGCTTCCTACTCTTCAGATGTGGACTCTCTGGTGGCCATGCTATACACAGTATTAACACCTTTGATGAATCCGGTTATATACAGCTTCAGGAACAGAGACATTAAAGAAGCTTTCAGGAAGAAGGTCCACCTTTAAAACCAAAGGATGGCATAGATAGATTTGGTATTCCTGTAACCGTGACAAACCTTATCGAACAGCGAACACATTAGCTATGGTGGTCTTTACATGGAGCCATTAAAATTGTTTCATTATTTTATTTTTTTACATTTAACCCATACACAAATACACAATAAAATTCAACAAAAAACATTCCAAAAACTTCACTGGCACCATTAATGGTTTATAGCATGTTGGTTTGGTGAAAGAACTTGAGCCATAATAGGGTCTGCTCTATCGTAAAATGTTCCACATGAACTTGGAACTGGCCCCGAGACCGGCAAAAGAACCTCTGATCTGCCAGGCTCTGACATAATAATGGGTCCCAAATGTCCAGAAGAACACAACTCCATTTGGAGGATGACCTTCAAGCAATTTCTGTGAAAACTCAATATATCTAATATTTTCTCCCAAATGCCTTAAATCTAATGAGAAAACAAGTTGCTCCAAATATGGGTAACCAACATCAGACATGTTTTATGGACCACTACATTGTGCGGCTATTGAAAGGGATTTCCCAGGGGGTTGAAGAATTCTTTAGAAAGGGTTCAAGGTGGGGGAAAAAAAGTAAAAGAAGGGATGTCTACCCTCAGCGTGTCAGCGATCCCCCGCTGCTCCTGTTCTGGCAGGAAATGCCTAGAGATCACTGGTGGAGAACAGTCACCAATGTGGTCAGTAACTGGCTCAGCAGGCATCTCCAGGTATTTCCTGCATCTTGAGATTGGAGCCACGCAATGCCCCTCTGAGAAAAAGATATGCAAATTAGCCACCACTAGGTCAATGTTCGACCTTTTAAATAGCCCTAACATAATATAGGATTATAACCAAGCCAGATTGGAACAGGAAATAAAGACCAGAGTGGACCTAGCTCAAGAAGCATGAACCTCAGCCCAAGGCAGGGCCCGTTTTAGACAAAATGTGTCCCTCGGCAAAATCAACCCCCGCCGATCAGCTGTTTGAAGAGACGGCGCACGCTGTTCACTACTGCTGTCCCATAGACCTACAGCAGCAGAGCAGTAAGAGAGAAGGGAGACGGCACGTGCGCACGCTGTCTCCTCAAACGGTGTCAGACCCCCGCCGATCTATTATTGATATGAATATGAAAAAACCCGGAGAACCTCTTGAAGCTACCCCTAATACTGTGCCTGTTGTGCTCCCCCCATGTCCACAAGCACTATACTATACTATACACCCAGACTGCCCTCATTAGTAATGGTGTCCCCAATAGTGATAATACTCCCCAAGATAGCCCCCATTAGTAGCAATGCAGTACTCTAGTAGTAATAATATAACCATAATGCTCCCAGTGGCTCCAATGTCCCACTGTAGTGCCCCCCACTAGTTCCAATATATAATGCTTCCCCCCATAGTGCCAGTATATATATATAATGTTCCACCATAGTTTCAGTAAGTATATAATGCTCCACCATTCCTCCCCAGTAGTGCCAAGTATATATAATGATCTCCTTCCCTGGTGCCCCCAGCAGTGCGGACACTTGCCTCCCTCCCATCCCCCCGCCGTTGTCTGCCATGCAGACCAAAGTTTTATCTGTGGCTTGTGTTGCTGCGTCCTGATGCATGCCGTCCCAATGACATCACCAATCCTGCTCCGTGTCTCACGTGATGATGTCATCATGCGAGACCCAGCGCAGGAGGTTGCAGTGATGTCATTGTGGCTTCTTGCTCTGTTCTAATGCCTCACAGGCTTGAGGCCTAACGGGTTGGGGCTTGTGAGGTTGGACCGCCATGAGTGCTCCCCCCTTTATGGGTAGCGAAGTGGCGCCCTGGTTGAATGACTACCCTCCCGTATCCATCGTTCCGGCCTTAATGCAGAGCACATTACTGCAGGAGGTATAACAGAAGAGAACTATAACTCCTAGCATGCCTATTAATTTAATATCAGAGCACATTACAGGGGGACGTATAAGAGGATGGGAGTACAACTCCCAGCATGTCCAAGCCGCTATTATGTAATATAAGAGTACATTACAAGAGGAGGTATAAAAGAAGAGGACTACAACTCCCAGCATGTCCAAGCAGTTATTATCTACATTATACGAGGAGGTATACAACTCCCAGCATATCCAGGGTGTTGTAATGTACCCTGATATTACATAATAATGGCCTGGACATGCTGAGAGTTGTAGTCATCTCCTCTTATACCTCCTCTTGTAATGTACTCTGATATTATATAACAAGCTGGACAAGCTGAGAGTTGTAGTCCTCTCCTCATACCTCCTCTTGTAATTTACTCGGATATTACATAACAGGAGGTATAAGAGGAGAGGACTACAACTCCCAGCATTTCATCGACAATTACATTGAATCCATACTTCTTCACATGCATCACAGGTCTTCTTCATTACTTTACTGCACTGCTGAGCTCCGCCTCCTGTTCTGGTCACATGATGGTGAGGTCATCGCAGGTCCTTCATCCCCTCTTCTCTGCTGAGCTCCGCCTCCTGCATCTGACATTATGGCAGGTCCTGTCAGCACTGGGTAATGATTTCTCTTATATGTGAGGGAGGAGGCCGTACACTGCATTGTAAAGTGCAGCTGTTCAGCCGTCCGCCCGTTTTCTTCCTTGGACATTCAGCTAAATAGCAGCACTGAAGCAAGGGGCCCCTTAGACAATTGGGACCCTGGGCAATTGCCCAGTTCCCCCCCCCCCCCTTACGCTGGCCCAAGGCTGTCATTATGACTCGCATGGTACTCCACATGAATGAAGAAATTTCCAACTGTGGAATCACTGTAACACTGCACCGTAGAAACGTGAACAAAGTCAAGTTTATCAAAAGTCACATGCCTCTTGAACTGTTCTAAAGCCAGACAATTATATATATGCCTGCTATGAGGAAGTGTAGCTTTACAGCAGAAGTTAAGGCATTATTTGTAGTATACAGTACAGACCAAAAGTTTGGACACACCTTCTGATTCAAAGAGTTTTCTTTATTTTCATGACTATGAAAATTGTAGATTCACACTGAAGGCATCAAAACTATGAATTAACACATGTGGAATTATATACATAACAAACAAGTGTGAAACAACTGAAAATATGTCATATTCTAGGTTCTTCAAAGTAGCCACCTTTTGCTTTGATTACTGCTTTGCACACTCTTGGCATTCTCTTGATGTGCTTCAAGAGGTAGTCCCCTGAAATGGTTTTCACTTCACAGGTGTGCCCTGTCAGGTTTAATAAGTGGGATTTTTTGCCTTATAAATGGGGTTGGGACCATCAGTTGCGTTGATGAGAAGTCAGATAAATACACAGCTGATAGTCCTACTGAATAGACTGTTAGAATTTGTATTATGGCAAGAAAAAAGCAGCTAAGTAAAGAAAAACGAGTGGCTTCATTACTTTAAGAAATGAAGGTCAGTCAGTCAGCCGAAAAATTGGGAAAACTTTGAAAGTAAGGTCTATTTGACCATAAAGGAGAGTGATGGGTTGCTGCGCCAGATGACCTGGCCTCCACAGTCACCGGACCTGAACCTAATCGAGATGGTTTGGGGTGAGCTGGACCGCAGAGTGAAGGCAAAAGGACCAACAAGTGCTAAGCATCTCTGGGAACTCCTTCAAGACTGTTGGAAGACCATTTCAGGTGACTACCTCTTGAAGCTCATCAAGAGAATGCCAAGAGTGTGCAAAGCAGTAATCAAAGCAAAAGGTGGCTACTTTGAAGAACATAGAATATGACATATTTTCAGTTGTTTCACACTTGTTTGTTATGTATATAATTCCACATGTGTTAATTCATAGTTTTGATGCCTTCATAGTCATGAAAAAAAAGAAAACTCTTTGAATGAGAAGGTGTGTCCAAACATTTAGTCTGTACTGTATATACACACACAGAATACTGTCCTCTTTAGTATATACACAGTATACTGTCCTCTGTAGCATATATACAGTATACTGTCCTCTGTAGTATATACACAATATACTGTCCTCTGTAGTATATATATACAGTATACTGTCCTCTGTAGTATATATACAGTATACTGTCCTCTGTAGTATATATACAGTATACTGCCCTCTGTAGTATATATACAGTATACTGTCCTCTGTAGTATATACACAATATACTGTCCTCTGTAGTATATATATACAGTATACTGTCCTCTGTAGTGTATATACAGTATACTGTCCTCTGTAGTATATACACAATATACTGTCCTCTGTAGTATATATATATACAGTATACTGTCCTCTGTAGTATATACACAATATACTGTCCTCTGTAGTATATATATACAGTATACTGTCCTCTGTAGTATATACAGTATACTGTCCTCTGTAGTATATATATACAGTATACTGTCCTCTGTAGTATATATATATAGTATACTGTCCTCTGTAGTGTATATACAGTATACTGTCCTCTGTAGTGTATATATACAGTATACTGTCCTCTGTAGTATATATACAGTATACTGTCCTCTGTAGTGTATATACAGTATACTGTCCTCTGTAGTATATATACAGTATACTGTCCTCTGTAGTATATATACAATATACTGTCCTCTGTAGTATATATACAGTATACTGTCCTCTGTAGTATATATATACAGTATACTGTCCTCTGTAGTATATATACAGTATACTGTCCTCTGTAGTATATATACAGTATACTGTCCTCTGTAGTGTATATACAGTATACTGTCCTCTGTAGTATATATACAGTATACTGTCCTCTGTAGTGTATATATACAGTATACTGTCCTCTGTAGTGTATATACAGTATAATGTCCTCTGTAGTGTATATATACAGTATACTGTCCTCTGTAGTATATATACAGTATACTGTTCTCTGTAGTATATATACAGTATACTGTCCTCTGTAGTATATATACAGTATACTGTCCTCTGTAGTATATATACAGTATACTGTCCTCTGTAGTATATATGTACAGTATACTGTCCTCTGTAGTATATATACAGTATACTATCCTCTGTAGTATATATACAGTATACTGTCCTCTGTAGTATATATACAGTATACTGTCCTCTGTAGTGTATATACAGTATACTGTCCTCTGTAGTATATATACAGTATACTGTCCTCTGTAGTATATATACAATATACTGTCCTCTGTAGTATATATACAGTATACTGTCCTCTGTAGTATATATATACAGTATACTGTCCTCTGTAGTATATATACAGTATACTGTCCTCTGTAGTATATATACAGTATACTGTCCTCTGTAGTGTATATACAGTATACTGTCCTCTGTAGTATATATACAGTATACTGTCCTCTGTAGTGTATATATACAGTATACTGTCCTCTGTAGTGTATATACAGTATAATGTCCTCTGTAGTGTATATATACAGTATACTGTCCTCTGTAGTATATATACAGTATACTGTTCTCTGTAGTATATATACAGTATACTGTCCTCTGTAGTATATATACAGTATACTGTCCTCTGTAGTATATATACAGTATACTGTCCTCTGTAGTATATATGTACAGTATACTGTCCTCTGTAGTATATATACAGTATACTATCCTCTGTAGTATATATACAGTATACTGTCCTCTGTAGTATATATACAGTATACTGTCCTCTGTAGTGTATATACAGTATACTGTCCTCTGTAGTATATATACAGTATACTGTCCTCTGTAGTATATATACAGTATACTGTCCTCTGTAGTATATATACAGTATACTGTCCTCTGTAGTGTATATACAGTATACTGTCCTCTGTAGTATATATACAGTATACTGTCCTCTGTAGTGTATATATACAGTATACTGTCCTCTGTAGTATATATACCGTATACTGTCCTCTGTAGTGTATATATACAGTATACTGTCCTCTGTAGTATATATACAGTATACTGTCCTCTGTAGTATATATACCGTATACTGTCCTCTGTAGTGTATATATACAGTATACTGTCCTCTGTAGTATATATATATATATATAGATATATATAAAGAAAAAGTTCAGGCAGCACTCCTTGTTAACTCAGCCGTAGCTGTGTGGTGCCAGCGGTGGTCCCTGGATTCAGGACTTTAAAATAGTGAAGAAAATCCGCAGCACTCCTTGAAGTATAGAAAAAATGTAGTTTTATTCACACATGTCAAAATGAGACAACGTTTCGGTTCTCTCCCAGAACCTTTTTCAAGTCAGGTGAACATAAAGTGCATAGGTGCTTGTATAAATACATCATCACAGTATAATCAATTAGTCATCAACCAATACAAAATCAGTGCACTCCCATATTTAAGGCGTGTTACAATTCATTCCTTCTCTACATGTGCATAGATAGAGACTAAACTCTGTGCTTCTCCATTATGATTCACATTCAACACGTGTAGGCGCATACAATAAAGTGCTAAGTGCAATATAAACCCCATATCCTAAAATACCTTGCTGTGGTAGAATACGAAGGAACAGGAGGAGATGGCGACTGAACTTGTGTGGAGGCACGCCACTACTCCGCGTCTCTCCCTCCTCAGTGCGCATGTGTCAATTCCTTCCCTACGGACGACGCAGTACATAACTTCTCTGCGTCATCCAGAGGCGGAGACCCAACGTCTTGACGTCAGATCCACTCCGTCCGGCCCTACCACGCATAAATGCATGCCAGTACGCCGCGGCAGTGATCCACGCCAAGTCATAGATCTCTTCCGCCATTTTTTTCTAGGGCAAACATTTGGGCATTGTCTGGCGCAGTTTAGTGCGCTATCGATATGTGTGATACACAGAGGGGTGCGATATACTTATAATATACTTTTATAATGAGTCAAAAACACATAGATCTATATAGTGATCACCTGGAAGTCAGGGGCCTAGGGGCTAGGGGCTTACTAGGGCCATTTTCTACATAGGGTAAGGTTCCGGACGGTGTCGCTCTTATCAGGGCGGGTGGTCTGTGGTTAGGCTATCAGGGCCAGAATAGCCCCCCTGTAGGGCAATATCAGGGACAGTTCTTTGCCCACCCTGTCCTTCAATACCACATCATCATCTAGCCCAGGGATAGATGTTTTTTGCTTTCTCTCCGGGATTCATGGATGTGCACTGGAACCCCCCGGATTGTGGTAGGACATATGGGTTCTGATTTGGTGCCGCCGAGCACTTGTTATTGCCGACCACATCTATGCTTTTTGCTTAACTTTAATTACATTTATTTTCATTTTGAGGGATATCTTTTCCATTCACACGTCTGCAAAATGGGTCCGCATCCGTTCCGCAATTTTACGGAACGGGTGCAGACCCATTCATTTTCAATAGGGCCGGAATGTGCTGTCCGCATCCGCATTTACGGATCCACATCGGCATTTGCGGATCCGCACTTCCACATCCATGCTTCCGTTTCCACACAAAAATAGAACATGTCCTATTCTTGTCCGCAATTGCCGACAAGATTAGGCATTTTCTATTATAGTGTCGGCAATGTGCGGTCCGCAAATTGCGGAATGCACATTGCCGTTGTCCGTGTTTTGCGGATCCGCAAAACACTTACGGACATGTGAATTAAAGGTTACGTTTTATCTTCATGTATATTCTAATGGATTGCCTTCCTTGCACAATGTTATAATATACTTTCTATGTTAGGCCTCATGCACACGACCGTTGTGTGCATCCGTGGCCGTTGTGCCGTTTTCCGTTTTTTTTTCGCGGACCCATTGACTTTCAATGGGTCCGTGGAAAAATCGGAAAATGCACCGTTTTGCAGCCGAGACCGTGATCCGTGTATCCTGTCCGTCAAAAAAATATGACCTGTCCTATTTTTTTGACGGACAACGGTTCACGGACCCATTCAAGTCAATGGGTCCGTGAAAGAACACGGATGCACACAAGATTGGCATCCGTGTCCGTGATCCGTGGCCGTAGGTTAGTTTCATACAGACGGATCCAAAGATCCGTCTGCATAAAAGCTTTTTCAGATCTAAAGTTTTCACTGACAGTATATTCTAACATAGAAGCGTTCCCATGGTGATGGGGACGCTTCTAGTTAGAATACACTACAAACTGTGTACAAGACTGCCCCCTGCTGCCTGGCAGCACCCGATCTCTTACAGGGGACCGTGATCAGCACAATTAACCCCTTCAGGTGCGGCACCTGAAGGGGTTAATTGTACTATCATATCCCCCTGTAAGAGATCAGGGCTGCCAGGCAGCAGGGGGCAGACCCCCCCCTCCCCAGTTTGAATATCATTGGTGGCCAGTGCAGCCCCCCCCCCCCCCTCTATTGTAATAATTCGTTGGTGGCACAGTGTGCGCCCCCCCCCCCCCCTTCCTCCCTCTATTGTAATAACTCGTTGGTGGCACAGTGTGCGCCCCCCCCCTCCCTCCCTCTATTGTATTAATTCGTTGGTGGCACAGTGTGCGCCCCCCATCGGCCCCCCCTCCCTCTATAGCATTAGCAACATTGGTGGCCAGTGTGCGGCCTCCCATCCCCCCCCATCATTGGTGGCAGCGGAGTTCCGATCGGAGTCCCAGTTTAATCGCTGGGGCTCCGATCGGTAACCATGGCAACCAGGACGCTACTACAGTCCAGGTTGCCATGGTTACTTAGCAATAGTACAATAGTAGAAGATTCATACTTACCGGCTGCTGCGATCTTCGTGTCCGGCCGGAAGCTCCTCCTACTGGTACTGTCACTTACCAGTAGGAGGAGCTCCCGGCCGGACACGAACATCGCAGCTGCCAGGTAAGTATGAATCTTCTACTATTGTACTATTGCTAGTAACCCGCTGCCACCAATGATCGGGGGGGGGGGGGCGCACACTGGCCACCAATGTTGTTAATGCTATAGAGGGAGGGGGGGGGGGGCGATGGGGGGCGCACACTGTGTCACCAATGATTTATTACAATAGAGGGAGGAAGGGGGGGGGGCGCACACTGTGCCACCAACGATTTATTACAATAGAGGGAGGAAGGGGGGGGGGCGCACACTGTGCCACCAGCGATTTATTACAATAGAGGGAGGAAGGGGGGGGGGGGCGCACACTGTGCCACCAACGAATTATTACAATAGAGGGAGGAAGGGGGGGGGGGGCCGCACTGGCCACCAATGATATTCAAACTGGGGAGGGGGGGGGGGGGGGTCAGCCCTGATCTCTTACAGGGGGATATGATAGTACAATTAACCCCTTCAGGTGCGGCACCTGAGGGGTTAATTGTGCTGATCACTGCCCCCCTGTAAGAGATCGGATGCTGCTAGGCAGTCATGTACACAGTTTGCAGTATATTCTAACTAGAAGCGTCCCCATCACCATGGGAACGCCTCTGTGTTAGAATATACTGTCGGAAATGAGGTTTCACGATCTAACTCATATCCGACAGTATATTCTAACATAGAGGCGTTCCCATGGTGATGGGGACGCTTCAAGTTAAAATATACCATCGGATTGGAGAAAACTCCGATCCGATGGTATAAAAGGGACCAGACTTTACATTGAAAGTCAATGGGGACGGATCCGTTTGAAATGGCACCATATTGTGTCAACGTCAAACGGATCCGTCCCCATTGACTTGCATTGTAATTCAGGACGGATCCGTTTGGCTCCGCACGGCCAGGCGGACACCAAAACGACTTTTTTTTCATGTCCGTGGATCCTCCAAAAATCAAGGAAGACCCACGGACGAAAAAACGGTCACGGATCACGGACCTACGGACCCCGTTTTTGCGGACCGTGAAAAAAAACGTTCGTGTGCATGAGGCCTTAGACAGTATATTATAGTGGATTTGTATTGTGCGGCAGTTGTGTGCGGTTCTGCTGCGATACTGCAGGTATATAGAGGGACAAGCGTTATTAGAACAAATAATTTCTACTGGTGTGATATACCAGTCACCCCCCAAAAAACTGATTGAAGCGGGGTGTTATATACCAATATACTTTCTTTATAGTGCATTTGCGCATGCGCGTACGCGAAAATTATATTGCCTATATGTCACATTGAAAAAAATAATGAATGGAGATCGCAAATTTGAATAATACATCTGGTATGTAGAGATGTCGTGAACATAAAATTTTCCGTTCGCGAACGGCGAATGTGAATTTACGCAAATGTTTGCGAATGGGCGAACTGCCATAGACTTTAATAGGCAGGCGAATTTTAAAACCCACAGGGACTCTTTCTGGCCACAATAGTGATGGAAAAGTTGTTTCAAGGGGACTAACACCTGGACTGTGGCATGCCGGAGGGGGATCCATGGCAAAACTCCCATGGAAAATTACGTAGTTGGCGCAGAGTTGGGTTTTAATCCATAAAGGGCATAAATCACCTAACATTCCTAAATTGTTTGGAATAACGTGCTTTAAAACATCAGGTATGATGTTGTATCGATCAGGTAGTGTAAAGGTTACGCCCGCTTCACAGTGACAGACCAAACTCCCCGTTTAACGCACCGCAAACAGTCCATTTGCACAACCGCAAACTCCCCATTTGCACAAGGTTGGATTCCAAGCTAGCCATGTCCCGTTCCTTGTCCTCACTGACGTCATTGAAGGTCTCTTCCTCCTACCAGCCACGTACAACACCAAGGGTCCTCGAAAGGTGATAACAAGCCCCCTGGGACGCCTGCTGTGGTTGGTCTTCCACCTCCTCAAAGCCACCTTCCTCCTCTGACTCCTCTTCTTCAGACTCCTCTCTCTGCGTTGCCGCAGGTCCAGCAATCGACGACGACAAGGCTGCTTTTGGTGGTGATGGTGACCACAACTCTTCCTCTTCATGCTCATTTACGGCCTGATCCAGCACTCTTCGCAGGGCATGCTCCAGAAAAAACGCATATGGGATGAGGTCGATGATGTTGCCTTGGGTTTGACTGACCAGGTTTGTCACCTCCACAAAAGGATGCATGAGCCTACAGCCATTGTGCATGAGCGTTCAGTAACGCGGCCAAAAAATACCCAGCTCCGCAGAGGCTGTCCTCTTTTTTTTTTTTATTAAAAAAATCTGTTCTTACCAGTTTAATCTCTGTTTTGTCCCCTATCAGGGGCCGGTGTATGGAATAGATTTTAGGAACCTGGAGATGGAAAAAGATGCTTGGCTGGTCCTCTTACTTCCAATTTGGGGCACTGCGCGTGCGCTGTGAAGTTTACTGTGCTACCAGATATGGGTGGTATGTTAAGTAGTACTATTCCTATCAGTTTAATCCCTGTTACGTCCCCTATCAGGGGACGTGTATGGAATAGAGTTTAGACAACCGCAAAGAGTTGTCAATAGTTGACACACTCATGACATAAATTTTATTCCTCTATGCGTCAATCTTGGTGTAGTGATGACTGTGCTCGTGCGCACGTTTGGCAGATTGCAGGCGATGGCGGTTTTTCAAAGCCTATGGTCGTGCTGAGGTAGTTCAGTGACAGTTAAGTGACCCAGAAAACAATGATTCTGCAGTGTGGGCCCATTGTTGGCCTAGTAGGCTTTAATGATCACCTTACATGATCACAAAGAAAATTAATGTTTTTTCTATGAAAAATTATCCAGCCGATCGCTTTTGGTCTGTTCACAATGAAGCAACGACCTTATCATCTGGGGTGTGCCAATATTGCCATTGCCAACACACTCATAGAGGTGGTCACTTCATTGTGATACGCAAGCCCCTTCACCACAACAAGGTAACGATCATGAAGGGGAATTGACACATGTATGTGCCTTTTTTTTTGTTTTGATTTTGCAGCCACAGTGCAGCACCAGAGGCTAGAAAAATTAGGCATGTACACATGCCCGAAAAACCGGGTATTGTTGCAGCCGCTGCTGTAGCAGCGGCCGGAAAAATTGATGTTTTCCAGGCCAAAAGTGCACTAAAACATTGCGGCTTGAACCCTAGTTGGTGGCGGAGAAGTCACACAAGTCATCCGACATGCAGAGATTAAATACAGCAGCGTGTGGACCATTTTATAGCCCAAGGCATCTCGTCAGGCCTTTTTTAGTCAAATGTATCCCCCACTGTCAGTCCCTTCAGGATCCATGCCTCATTCATCTTAATAAAGGTGAGGTAATCTAGACTTTTTTGACCTAGGCAACTTCTCTTCTCAGTGACAATACCTCCTGCTGCGCTGAAGATCCTTTTTGACAGGACACTTGAAGCGGGGCAGGCCAGAAGTTCTATCGCAAATTGGGATAGCTCAGGCCACAGGTCAAGCCTGCACACCCAGTAGTCAAGGGGTTCATCGCTCCTCAGAGTGTCGATATCTGCAGTTAAGGCGAGGTAGTCTGCTACCTGTCGGTCGCGTCGTTCTCTGAGGGTGGACTTCGAAGGGCTGTGGCGATGCGTAGGACTTAAAAAGCTCTGGATGTCCTCCATCAACAACACGTCTGTAAAGCGCCCTGTCCTTGCCAGGCGTGGTCGTGGTAGGAGGAGGAGTACTTTCACCTCTTCTCCTGTTAGATTCCCGTTGTGCTGTGACATCACCCTTATACGCTGTGTAAAGCGTTCTCCTTTAGCCTTTTTATACGAGGGTCCCTCAACAGGCACGACAGCATGAAAGACCCCATTTGCACAAGGTTGGATGCCGAGCTACTCATGTCCCGTTCCTCGTCCTCACTGATCTCACTGAAGGTCTGTTCTTCCCCCCAGCCACGTACAACACCACGGGTACCAGATAGATGACAATGAGCACCCTGGGATGCCTGCTGTGGTTGGTCTTCCGCCTCCTCAAAGCCACATTCCTCCTCTGACTCCTCTTCCTCAGACTCCTCTTCCAGCGTTGCCGCAGGTCCAGCAAGCGATGCTGATAAGGCTGTTTCTGGTGGTGATGGTGACCACAACTCTTCCTCTTCACGCTTATCTACGGCCTGATCCAACACTCTTCGCAGGGCACACTCCAGGAAGAAAACAAATGGGATGAGGTCGCTGATGGTGCCTTCGGTGCAACTGACTAGGTTTGTCATCTCCTCAAAAGGACGCATGAGCCTACAGTCATTGCGCATGAGCGTCCAGTAACGTGGAAAAAAAATACCCAGCTCCGCAGAGGCTGTCCTAGCACCCCGGTCATACAAATACTCGTTGACAGCTTTTTCTTGTTGGAGCAGGCGGTCGAACATTAGGAGTGTTGAATTCCAACGTGTCGGGCTGTCGCAAATCAAGCGCCTTACTGGCATGTTGTTTCGCCGCTGAATATCTGAAAAGTGCGCCATGGCCGTGTAGGAACGCCTGAAATGGCCACACACCTTCCTGGCCTGCTTGAGGATGTCCTGTAAGCCTGGGTACTTATGCAATAAGCGTTGTACGATCAGATTCAACACATGTGCCATGCACGGCACATGTGTCAACTTGCCCAAATTCAATGCCGCCAAAAAAATTGCTTCCGTTGTCACACACCACTTTGCCGATCTCCAGTTGGTGCGGAGTCAGCCACTGATCCACCTGTGCGTTCAGGGCGGACAGGAGTGCTGGTCCGGTGTGACTCTCTGCTTTCAGGCAAGTCAACCCCAAGACGGCGTGACACTGTTGTATGCGGGATGTGGAATAGGTTCAGTTGATGTGGAGCAAGACGCAGAAGAGGACTCAGCCGAGGAGGTTATCGAAGAGGATGGAGTAGGAGGAGTAGAGGAGGTTGCAGCAGGCCTGCCTGCAAGTCGTGGCGGTGTCACCAACTCCTCTGCAGAGCCACGCACTCAATGCTTGGCAGCCGTCAGCAGGTTTACCCAATGCACAGTGTACGTGATATACCTGCCCTGACCATGCTTTGCAGACCAGGTATCAGTGGTCAGATGGACCCTTGCCCCAACACTGTGTGCCAGACATGCCATGACTTCCTTTTCCACAATAGAGTACAGGTTGGGGATTGCCTTTTGTGAAAAGAAATTTCGGCCGGGTACCTTCCACTGCGGTGTCCCAATAGCTACAAATTTTTTGAAGGCCTCAGACTCCACCAGCTAGTATGGTAAAAGCTGGCGGGCTAAGAGTTCCGACAAGCCAGCTGTCAGACGCCGGGCAAGGGGGTGACTCTGTGACATTGGCTTCTTACGCTCAAACATTTCCTTGACAGACACCTGACTGTGGGCAGATGAGCAGGAACTGCTGAAGGTGAGAGGCGGAGTGGCGGATGGTTGAGAGGGGGCAAGGAGGACAGCAGTGATTGACGTGGCTGAAGATGCTGGACCAGGAGGAGGATGGCGGCTTTGAGTTTGTGTGCTGCTTGTACTCATGTGTTGATCCCATAGGCATTTGTGATTTGAGATCATGTGCCTTCGCAAAGCAGTTGTACCTAGGTGGGTGTTGGACTTCCCACGACTCAGTTTCTTTTGGCACAGGTTGCAAATGGCATTGCTGTTATCAGAGGCAGACACACAAAAAAAATGCCACACTGCTGAGCTTTGCAATGACGGCATTCTGTTGGTGGCAACAGCATGCGTTGATTGGCGTGCTGTCTGGCTGACCCCGGGTGCCGATACATGCTGTCTGACTGTGCCACTAGCTCCTTGCGACAACCTCCCCCTGCTTCCAACTCGTCTCCTCCTCCTCTCTGTCTCCCCATCTGAACTTTCCCCCTGTTCTTCTTCTCTTCGAGCGGGCACCCACGTGACATCCACGGACACATCGTCATCATCAACCGCTTCACTTGTATCTGACAACTCAGCAAAGGAAGCAGCAGCGGGTACAACATCATCATCATCATCACACCTTACGTCCATGTGTGTAATGCTGCCTGACTGAGACATATCCCTGTTATCTACATCCTCTGGCAATAATGGTTGCGCATCACTCATTTCTTCCAACTGATGTGTAAATAACTCCTCTAACAGATCAAGTGAAGCAGCTGTGGTGCTAGTGTTGGTGGTGGCGGCAGGCGGGCGAGTGGTAACTTTAGAGGTGCCCGAAGCTGAGCTGGAGGAGAATGGTGCGTCAAGGTTCGGAGCGGAAGCTGTAGAAGATTGGGTGTCTTGTGTTAGCCAGTCAACTACTGTATGTCCTCAGAACTTTTCAAGTTAAGGGTACGTGGCCTCTGAACACTGGCCATTATTCTAGGGCCAAAGGAAGTCACAGCACCACGACCACGACGGCCCCTGCGGGGTGGCCTGCCTCTGCCTGTAATTTTTTTGGGATTAGTTGTACTATGCGTGCAAGCTAATGTGACACCAGATATGAGTGGTGCAACTGGGCCTGCTGCTGAGCTGACCATCTAAAAAAAATTGTGGGTGAGGGCCTGCTGCCGAGCTAACCATCTAAATCATTATTGGCGGGGGCCTGCTGCCGAGCTGACCATCTAAAAAAAATTGTGGGTGAGGGCCTGCTGCCGAGCTGACCATCTAAAAATTTAGGGGTGAGGGTCTGCTGTTGAGCTGACCCTCTAAAACTTTATGGTTGGGGGCCTGCTGGTGACCCTCAAAAACATTATGGGTGAGGGCCTGCTGGTGACCCTCAAAAACATTTTATGCGAGGGCCTGCTGGTGACCCTCTAAAACATTAGGAGCGAGGGCAGCTTAATAAGCATGTTGATATGATGGAGGAGGAGGACGAGAAAAGGAACATTGAACCATATACCCTTGTTTGTGGTGGAAGGGGTGCATGTGAATACAGTGTATTCGATACATTATAAACAACACATTTAAAGTGCCTTTATGTTCAGCCGCTTTCCTCTGGTGGAGTTGAGAAGACCGGGGCAATCCAGGCCTTGTTCACTTTTATAAGAGTCAACCTGTCAGCATTTTCAGTTGACAGGCGGATGCTCTTATCAGTTATTATGCCACCAGCAGCACTAAATACACGCTCTGACAAAACGCTGGCGGCAGGGCAGGCCAGCACCTCCAAGGCGTAGAGTGCCAGTTCGTGCCACATGTCCAGCTTGGACACCCAGTAGTTGTAAGGCATTGAGGGATCATTGAGGACGCAGACAAGGTCTGCTATGTACTGACACTAGGCCATGCATCAGGGTGAGGGTGCTGGCGGGGTGTCATGAAACTGTCCCAGGCCTTGGAGAGTGTTGCCCTGCCCCTGTTGGAACTGCTGTGTGTTCCCCTCATCTCCCCTCCTCGGTTGCCCAAGGAACTACGGAATCTGCAGCCAGCGTTGTTAGCTGGAAATTTTGGAGCAATTTTTCCACAAGGACCTTCTGATATTGCACCATTTTGCTCGTCCTCTCCACCACAGGAATGAGAGATGAGAAGTTCTCTTTGTAGCAGGGGTCGAGAAGGGTGAACAACCAGTAATCAGTGTTGGCCAAAATGAGTACAAACGCGAGGGTCGCGGGAAAGGCAGCCTAACATGAAGTCAGCTATGTGTGCCAGAGTACTAACAGGCAAGAGTTTGCTGTCCTCATCAGGAGCATGACTCTCAATCTCCTCATCCCCTTCCTCCTCTTCTGCCCTTCCACGCTGAACAGATGGAATAAAACTTCCATGGGTACTACCCTGTGTTGCGGAGGCAACTGTCTCCTGCTCCTCCTCCTCCTCATCATCCAATTCACACTAAACTGAGGGTTGTCTGGCTATCACCCTGTGTAATGTCTTCCCCCATTTCCACCTCTTCCACATGCAAAGTGTCCGCCTTAATTGTGAGCAGTGAGTGTTTGAGTAGACACAGAAGTGGGATGGTTACGCTGATAATAGTGTTATCGCTGCTCACTATCTGTGTTGATTCCTCAAAGTTGAGTAAAACTTCACAGATGTCAGACATCCATGCCCAATCGTTGCTTGAGAAGAGCGGAAGCTGACTGGAAAGGCGACGACCATGTTGCAGCTGGTATTCCACTACTGCTTTCTGCTGCTCACAAAGTCTAGCCAACATGTGGAGCGCGGAGTTCGAGCGCGTGCTCACGTCGCACAACAGTCGGTGAGCTGCAATTACAACCGCTGCTGGAAGCATTGCCAGACCGGCGGAGGCTGTCGATAACTTACGGAAATGGGTACACACATGGCGCACCTTCACCAGTAGCTCAAGCAAATTGGGGTAGGTTTTGAGAAACCTCTGAACCACTAAGTTGAAGAAATTAAGAAGACATAGGCTAGGCATGGTATGTGTGTGAGCTTCCCCAGCTCCAAAGCCCCCACCAAGTTACGGCCATTATCAGACACAACCATGCCTGGTTCTAGGTTGAGTGGTGAGAACCACAGCTCAGTCTGGTCCCTTATCCCCTGCCACAGCTCTGCGCCGGTGTGCTGTTTGTCACCTAAGCAGATCAGTTTCAGCACGACCTGTTGCCGCTTTCCCACTGCAGTGCTACACTGCTTCCAGCTACTGACTGATGTCTGACTGGTGCTGCAAGATGAGAATTTAGAGGTGGAAGTGGAGGAGGAGGCAGAGGAGGAGAAGGGGGGGTTGCAGCCACTAAGGTAGGTGGTGGCGGAAACCCTGATGGAAGTAGGGCCCGCAATCCTTGGCATCAGTAGCAACTGTGCCATCCCAGGGTACGACTGGCTCCCGGCCTCCACAACGTTCACCCAGTTTGCTGTCAGGGAAATGTAGCGTCCCTGGCCAAATGCACTTGTCCATGTGTCAGTCGTTAAGTGGACCTTCCCAATAACTGCGTTGGTCAGGGCACGGGTGATGTTACAGCACACCGTGAAAAATATTGGCGGCTGGGGACAGAGTACCGTGGGACAGCCGCCGCCATCAGGCTGCGAAAAGCCTCAGTGTCCACAAGCCTAAATGGCATCATTTCCAGGGCCAGCAATTTGGAAAGGTGCACATTTAGTGCTATGGTCTGTGGGTGGGTGGCTGGGTATTTGCGCTTTTGTTTAAAGGCCTGGGGTATAGACATCTTTGCGCTGCACTGGGACACAGAAGTGGATGTGCTAGCTGATGGTGCTTGCGAAGGTCCAGGTGCAGCTCGGGAGGCATCCGGGACTGCGTCTTGGACAGGCAATTGGCCAGCACGTAACACAGGGGAAGAGGAGGCAGTGGTGTGACCCGCAGACACTGTTTGTGGACCCAGGCATTCGGCCCACCTATTAGGGTGCTTTGATGCCATGTGGCGGATAATGCTGGTGGTGGTGAGGTTGCTAGTGTTCACACCCCTGCTCATTTTGGTATGGCACAGGTTGCAAATTACAATTCTTTTATCATCTGCACTTTCCTCAAAAAAGCGCCAGACTGTGGAACACCTACCTCTTGGCAAGGGAGATTGCAAAGGGGTGCTCCATGGAACAGTTGCGCGCCTGTTTGGTGTGGCTTGCCTTCTCCCCTTTGCCACCCCACTGCCTCTTCCAGCCTGTTGCGGTGCTGCGGATCCCTCCCCCTCTGTACTGCTGTCCTCGCTTGGCTTGCCACCTTCCCAGGTTGGGTCAGTGACTTCATCGTCCACTACCTCCTCTTCCACTTGCTCATTCTGAAAGCAATAAAAAGGGGAGATTTTGAACCTTTTGTAGCGGCGCTGTAAACAGTAGAATACGTGCCAGCTAATATTATTAAAAGAAGGATTTTTAATCTATGGTCAATGCGTTTTGAGGACGTACAGCCCTCCTCATCAGGATAATAATAGCGCTACTATTGTCCTGATGAAGAGGGCCATATGTCCTCAAAACACGTTGACCATAGAAAAAAAATCCTTCTTTTAATGATATTACCTGGCACGTATTCTCCTATTTACAGCGCCGCTACAAAAGGTTCAAAATCCCCCCTTTTTATTGCTTTAAGTTTTATTTCTATTGCCATATCTGCGGCAGAGAAAAGGACCTTGGCAGCAGTACAGGATCCCACATGCTGGACGGGCAAATACAAGCAAGGCTATTCACAGTTGTTGTGGCTTATCACAACAACAAATGGTAAGCGCTTCTTATATATAGTCCGATTTAACTGTTATACAGCCAGACACACGAGGCGGGGCCTCCTGTCTTCTATTTTCTTTTATACTTGCTCACTCTGCTCATCCTCCTGACTTGCTGACCTAACAACAACCTCAGATATTGAGAACTGTGTCTCAGTCTCATCATGAACCTCTTGAGACACTAATCGAGGTTGACTTATTGGCAACTGTGTGTCATCATCATCATCCACCTTGTAAAACACTAATTGCCGTTCCCCACCGTCATCTTCTGACTGTGGATGCTCCAGAGAACTGTATAGTTTGGGTTCGTACCGAATTTTGGGGTGTCCGTGACACGGACCCGAACATTTTCATAAAAGTCCGTGTTCGGGTTCGGTGTTCGGCGCTTTCTTGGCGCTTTTTGAAGGCTGCAAAGCAGCCAATCAACAAGCGTCATACTACTTGCCCCAAGAGGCCATCACAGGCCTTGCCTACTATTGGCATGGCTGTGATTGGCCAGTGCAGCATGTGACCCAGCCTCTATATAAGCTTGGGTCACATTGCGCTGCACGTCACTCTGCTGATTGAAGCATAGGGAGAGGTTGCAGCTGCGACGTTAGGGCGAGATTAGGCAGTGATTAACTCCTCCAAAAGACTTCATTCTGTGATCGATCTGCAGCTGTGGATCATTGAAGTGCTAATATTGACTTGCTCACTTTTTTGAGGCTGCCCAGAGCGTTTTTAGATCACTTTTTTTCTGGGGTGATCGGCGGCCATTTTGTGACTTGTGGTGCGCCAGCACAAGCTATCACCAAGTGTATTTAACCATCAATAGTGTGGTTATTTTGTGCTATATCCTACATCAGCTGCAGGCTGAGCCTGTGTCACCGAAGTGCATTTAACCATCAACAGTCTGGTTATTTTTTGGCCATATACTACATCAGCTGCAGGCTGAGCCTGTGTCACCGAAGTGCATTTAACCATCAACAGTCTGATTATTTTTTGGCCATATACTACATCTGGTGCAGGCTGAGCCTGTGTCACCCAAGTGGCCATATACTACATCAGGGGCAAGTTGAGCCTGTCACCCAGCACCTAAAAAATAGACCTGACATTTCTATTCAACCAAATCTGCACTGTTTTAGCTGGTCAAGTTATTTGTAGTGACCGTAAAAGCACACTTTTTGTTCTGGGTTGAAAAACTATTCCCAAACTTGCCATTCTCAAAATAACTAGTTTCTGCTATATGAGGCCTACTTGAAATCTATCCCAAAAAGGATATCTTACATTGAAGGTACTGATAGTGTCATTCAGAAAAACCTAAGACACACGCTACCGTGCAGATAGAAGTCTGATTCTGAGATTAAACCTTAACCTGTCACACAGTGCAAAAAAAAACAGGTCTCACATTTCTATTCAAGCAAATCTGTACTGTTTTAGCTGGTCAAGTTATTTGTAGCGACCGTAAAAGCACATTTTTTTTTCTGGTTTGAAAAATTATTCCCAAATTTGCCATTCTCAAAATAACTAGTTTCTGGTATTTGAGGCCTACTTGAAATCCATCCCAAAAAGGATATCTTACATTGAAGGTACTGATAGTGTCATTCAGAAAAACCTAAGACACACGCTACCGTGCAGATAGAAGTCTGATTCTGAGATTAAACCTTAACCTGTCACACAGTGCAAAAAAAAACAGGTCTCACATTTCTATTCAAGCAAATCTGTACTGTTTTAGCTGGTCAAGTTATTTGTAGCGACCGTAAAAGCACTTTTTTTTTTCTGGTTTGAAAAACTATTCCCAAATTTGCCATACTCAAAATAACTAGTTTCTGGTATTTGAGGCCTACTTGAAATCTATCCCAAAAAGGATATCTTACATTGAAGGTACTGATAGTGTCATTCAGAAAAACCTAAGACACACGCTACCGTGCAGATAGAAGTCTGATTCTGAGATTAAACCTTAACCTGTCACACAGTGCAAAAAAAAACAGGTCTCACATTTCTATTCAAGCAAATCTGTACTGTTTTAGCTGCTCAAGTTATTTGTAGTGACCGTAAAAGCACTTTTTTTTTTCTGGTTTGAAAAACTATTCCCAAATTTGCCATACTCAAAATAACTAGTTTCTGGTATTTAAGGCCTACTTGAAATCTATCCCTTGTGTTAGCCAGTCAACTACTGTATGTCCTCAGAACTTTTCAAGTTAAGGGTACGTGGCCTCTGAACACTGGCCATTATTCTAGGGCCAAAGGAAGTCACAGCACCACGACCACGACGGCCCCTGCGGGGTGGCCTGCCTCTGCCTGTAATTTTTTTGGGATTAGTTGTACTATGCGTGCAAGCTAATGTGACACCAGATATGAGTGGTGCAACTGGGCCTGCTGCTGAGCTGACCATCTAAAAAAAATTGTGGGTGAGGGCCTGCTGCCGAGCTAACCATCTAAATCATTATTGGCGGGGGCCTGCTGCCGAGCTGACCATCTAAAAAAAATTGTGGGTGAGGGCCTGCTGCCGAGCTGACCATCTAAAAATTTAGGGGTGAGGGTCTGCTGTTGAGCTGACCCTCTAAAACTTTATGGTTGGGGGCCTGCTGGTGACCCTCAAAAACATTATGGGTGAGGGCCTGCTGGTGACCCTCAAAAACATTTTATGCGAGGGCCTGCTGGTGACCCTCTAAAACATTAGGAGCGAGGGCAGCTTAATAAGCATGTTGATATGATGGAGGAGGAGGACGAGAAAAGGAACATTGAACCATATACCCTTGTTTGTGGTGGAAGGGGTGCATGTGAATACAGTGTATTCGATACATTATAAACAACACATTTAAAGTGCCTTTATGTTCAGCCGCTTTCCTCTGGTGGAGTTGAGAAGACCGGGGCAATCCAGGCCTTGTTCACTTTTATAAGAGTCAACCTGTCAGCATTTTCAGTTGACAGGCGGATGCTCTTATCAGTTATTATGCCACCAGCAGCACTAAATACACGCTCTGACAAAACGCTGGCGGCAGGGCAGGCCAGCACCTCCAAGGCGTAGAGTGCCAGTTCGTGCCACATGTCCAGCTTGGACACCCAGTAGTTGTAAGGCATTGAGGGATCATTGAGGACGCAGACAAGGTCTGCTATGTACTGACACTAGGCCATGCATCAGGGTGAGGGTGCTGGCGGGGTGTCATGAAACTGTCCCAGGCCTTGGAGAGTGTTGCCCTGCCCCTGTTGGAACTGCTGTGTGTTCCCCTCATCTCCCCTCCTCGGTTGCCCAAGGAACTACGGAATCTGCAGCCAGCGTTGTTAGCTGGAAATTTTGGAGCAATTTTTCCACAAGGACCTTCTGATATTGCACCATTTTGCTCGTCCTCTCCACCACAGGAATGAGAGATGAGAAGTTCTCTTTGTAGCAGGGGTCGAGAAGGGTGAACAACCAGTAATCAGTGTTGGCCAAAATGAGTACAAACGCGAGGGTCGCGGGAAAGGCAGCCTAACATGAAGTCAGCTATGTGTGCCAGAGTACTAACAGGCAAGAGTTTGCTGTCCTCATCAGGAGCATGACTCTCAATCTCCTCATCCCCTTCCTCCTCTTCTGCCCTTCCACGCTGAACAGATGGAATAAAACTTCCATGGGTACTACCCTGTGTTGCGGAGGCAACTGTCTCCTGCTCCTCCTCCTCCTCATCATCCAATTCACACTAAACTGAGGGTTGTCTGGCTATCACCCTGTGTAATGTCTTCCCCCATTTCCACCTCTTCCACATGCAAAGTGTCCGCCTTAATTGTGAGCAGTGAGTGTTTGAGTAGACACAGAAGTGGGATGGTTACGCTGATAATAGTGTTATCGCTGCTCACTATCTGTGTTGATTCCTCAAAGTTGAGTAAAACTTCACAGATGTCAGACATCCATGCCCAATCGTTGCTTGAGAAGAGCGGAAGCTGACTGGAAAGGCGACGACCATGTTGCAGCTGGTATTCCACTACTGCTTTCTGCTGCTCACAAAGTCTAGCCAACATGTGGAGCGCGGAGTTCGAGCGCGTGCTCACGTCGCACAACAGTCGGTGAGCTGCAATTACAACCGCTGCTGGAAGCATTGCCAGACCGGCGGAGGCTGTCGATAACTTACGGAAATGGGTACACACATGGCGCACCTTCACCAGTAGCTCAAGCAAATTGGGGTAGGTTTTGAGAAACCTCTGAACCACTAAGTTGAAGAAATTAAGAAGACATAGGCTAGGCATGGTATGTGTGTGAGCTTCCCCAGCTCCAAAGCCCCCACCAAGTTACGGCCATTATCAGACACAACCATGCCTGGTTCTAGGTTGAGTGGTGAGAACCACAGCTCAGTCTGGTCCCTTATCCCCTGCCACAGCTCTGCGCCGGTGTGCTGTTTGTCACCTAAGCAGATCAGTTTCAGCACGACCTGTTGCCGCTTTCCCACTGCAGTGCTACACTGCTTCCAGCTACTGACTGATGTCTGACTGGTGCTGCAAGATGAGAATTTAGAGGTGGAAGTGGAGGAGGAGGCAGAGGAGGAGAAGGGGGGGTTGCAGCCACTAAGGTAGGTGGTGGCGGAAACCCTGATGGAAGTAGGGCCCGCAATCCTTGGCATCAGTAGCAACTGTGCCATCCCAGGGTACGACTGGCTCCCGGCCTCCACAACGTTCACCCAGTTTGCTGTCAGGGAAATGTAGCGTCCCTGGCCAAATGCACTTGTCCATGTGTCAGTCGTTAAGTGGACCTTCCCAATAACTGCGTTGGTCAGGGCACGGGTGATGTTACAGCACACCGTGAAAAATATTGGCGGCTGGGGACAGAGTACCGTGGGACAGCCGCCGCCATCAGGCTGCGAAAAGCCTCAGTGTCCACAAGCCTAAATGGCATCATTTCCAGGGCCAGCAATTTGGAAAGGTGCACATTTAGTGCTATGGTCTGTGGGTGGGTGGCTGGGTATTTGCGCTTTTGTTTAAAGGCCTGGGGTATAGACATCTTTGCGCTGCACTGGGACACAGAAGTGGATGTGCTAGCTGATGGTGCTTGCGAAGGTCCAGGTGCAGCTCGGGAGGCATCCGGGACTGCGTCTTGGACAGGCAATTGGCCAGCACGTAACACAGGGGAAGAGGAGGCAGTGGTGTGACCCGCAGACACTGTTTGTGGACCCAGGCATTCGGCCCACCTATTAGGGTGCTTTGATGCCATGTGGCGGATAATGCTGGTGGTGGTGAGGTTGCTAGTGTTCACACCCCTGCTCATTTTGGTATGGCACAGGTTGCAAATTACAATTCTTTTATCATCTGCACTTTCCTCAAAAAAGCGCCAGACTGTGGAACACCTACCTCTTGGCAAGGGAGATTGCAAAGGGGTGCTCCATGGAACAGTTGCGCGCCTGTTTGGTGTGGCTTGCCTTCTCCCCTTTGCCACCCCACTGCCTCTTCCAGCCTGTTGCGGTGCTGCGGATCCCTCCCCCTCTGTACTGCTGTCCTCGCTTGGCTTGCCACCTTCCCAGGTTGGGTCAGTGACTTCATCGTCCACTACCTCCTCTTCCACTTGCTCATTCTGAAAGCAATAAAAAGGGGAGATTTTGAACCTTTTGTAGCGGCGCTGTAAACAGTAGAATACGTGCCAGCTAATATTATTAAAAGAAGGATTTTTAATCTATGGTCAATGCGTTTTGAGGACGTACAGCCCTCCTCATCAGGATAATAATAGCGCTACTATTGTCCTGATGAAGAGGGCCATATGTCCTCAAAACACGTTGACCATAGAAAAAAAATCCTTCTTTTAATGATATTACCTGGCACGTATTCTCCTATTTACAGCGCCGCTACAAAAGGTTCAAAATCCCCCCTTTTTATTGCTTTAAGTTTTATTTCTATTGCCATATCTGCGGCAGAGAAAAGGACCTTGGCAGCAGTACAGGATCCCACATGCTGGACGGGCAAATACAAGCAAGGCTATTCACAGTTGTTGTGGCTTATCACAACAACAAATGGTAAGCGCTTCTTATATATAGTCCGATTTAACTGTTATACAGCCAGACACACGAGGCGGGGCCTCCTGTCTTCTATTTTCTTTTATACTTGCTCACTCTGCTCATCCTCCTGACTTGCTGACCTAACAACAACCTCAGATATTGAGAACTGTGTCTCAGTCTCATCATGAACCTCTTGAGACACTAATCGAGGTTGACTTATTGGCAACTGTGTGTCATCATCATCATCCACCTTGTAAAACACTAATTGCCGTTCCCCACCGTCATCTTCTGACTGTGGATGCTCCAGAGAACTGTATAGTTTGGGTTCGTACCGAATTTTGGGGTGTCCGTGACACGGACCCGAACATTTTCATAAAAGTCCGTGTTCGGGTTCGGTGTTCGGCGCTTTCTTGGCGCTTTTTGAAGGCTGCAAAGCAGCCAATCAACAAGCGTCATACTACTTGCCCCAAGAGGCCATCACAGGCCTTGCCTACTATTGGCATGGCTGTGATTGGCCAGTGCAGCATGTGACCCAGCCTCTATATAAGCTTGGGTCACATTGCGCTGCACGTCACTCTGCTGATTGAAGCATAGGGAGAGGTTGCAGCTGCGACGTTAGGGCGAGATTAGGCAGTGATTAACTCCTCCAAAAGACTTCATTCTGTGATCGATCTGCAGCTGTGGATCATTGAAGTGCTAATATTGACTTGCTCACTTTTTTGAGGCTGCCCAGAGCGTTTTTAGATCACTTTTTTTCTGGGGTGATCGGCGGCCATTTTGTGACTTGTGGTGCGCCAGCACAAGCTATCACCAAGTGTATTTAACCATCAATAGTGTGGTTATTTTGTGCTATATCCTACATCAGCTGCAGGCTGAGCCTGTGTCACCGAAGTGCATTTAACCATCAACAGTCTGGTTATTTTTTGGCCATATACTACATCAGCTGCAGGCTGAGCCTGTGTCACCGAAGTGCATTTAACCATCAACAGTCTGATTATTTTTTGGCCATATACTACATCTGGTGCAGGCTGAGCCTGTGTCACCCAAGTGCATTTAACCATCAACAGTGTGGTTATTTTTTGGCCATATACTACATCAGGGGCAAGTTGAGCCTGTCACCCAGCACCTAAAAAATAGACCTGACATTTCTATTCAACCAAATCTGCACTGTTTTAGCTGGTCAAGTTATTTGTAGTGACCGTAAAAGCACACTTTTTGTTCTGGGTTGAAAAACTATTCCCAAACTTGCCATTCTCAAAATAACTAGTTTCTGCTATATGAGGCCTACTTGAAATCTATCCCAAAAAGGATATCTTACATTGAAGGTACTGATAGTGTCATTCAGAAAAACCTAAGACACACGCTACCGTGCAGATAGAAGTCTGATTCTGAGATTAAACCTTAACCTGTCACACAGTGCAAAAAAAAACAGGTCTCACATTTCTATTCAAGCAAATCTGTACTGTTTTAGCTGGTCAAGTTATTTGTAGCGACCGTAAAAGCACATTTTTTTTTCTGGTTTGAAAAATTATTCCCAAATTTGCCATTCTCAAAATAACTAGTTTCTGGTATTTGAGGCCTACTTGAAATCCATCCCAAAAAGGATATCTTACATTGAAGGTACTGATAGTGTCATTCAGAAAAACCTAAGACACACGCTACCGTGCAGATAGAAGTCTGATTCTGAGATTAAACCTTAACCTGTCACACAGTGCAAAAAAAAACAGGTCTCACATTTCTATTCAAGCAAATCTGTACTGTTTTAGCTGGTCAAGTTATTTGTAGCGACCGTAAAAGCACTTTTTTTTTTCTGGTTTGAAAAACTATTCCCAAATTTGCCATACTCAAAATAACTAGTTTCTGGTATTTGAGGCCTACTTGAAATCTATCCCAAAAAGGATATCTTACATTGAAGGTACTGATAGTGTCATTCAGAAAAACCTAAGACACACGCTACCGTGCAGATAGAAGTCTGATTCTGAGATTAAACCTTAACCTGTCACACAGTGCAAAAAAAAACAGGTCTCACATTTCTATTCAAGCAAATCTGTACTGTTTTAGCTGCTCAAGTTATTTGTAGTGACCGTAAAAGCACTTTTTTTTTTCTGGTTTGAAAAACTATTCCCAAATTTGCCATACTCAAAATAACTAGTTTCTGGTATTTAAGGCCTACTTGAAATCTATCCCAAAAAGGATATCTTACATTGAAGGTACTGATAGTGTCATTCAGAAAAACCTAAGACACACGCTACCGTGCAGATAGAAGTCTGATTCTGTGATTAAACCTTAACCTGTCACACAGTGCAAAAAAAAACAGGTCTCACATTTCTATTCAAGCAAATCTGTACTGTTTTAGCTGGTCAAGTTATTTGTAGCGACCGTAAAAGCCCTTTTTTTTTCTGGGTTGAAAAACTATTCCCAAATTTGCCATTCTCCAAATAACTAGTTTCTGGTATTTGAGGCCTACTTGAAATCTATCCCAAAAAGGATATCTTACATTGAAGGTACTGATAGTGTCATTCAGAAAAACCTAAGACACACGCTACCGTGCAGATAGAAGTCTGATTCTGAGATTAAACATTAACCTGTCACACAGTGCAAAAAAAAAAACAGGTCTCACATTTCTATTCAAGCAAATCTGTACTGTTTTAGCTGCTCAAGTTATTTGTAGCGACCGTAAAAGCCCTTTTTTTTTCTGGGTTGAAAAACTATTCCCAAATTTGCCATTCTCCAAATAACTAGTTTCTGGTATTTGAGGCCTACTTGAAATCTATCCCAAAAAGGATATCTTACATTGAAGGTATTGATAGTGTCATTCAGAAAAACCTAAGACACACGCTACCGTGCAGATAGAAGTCTGATTCTGTGATTAAACCTTAACCTGTCACACAGTGCAAAAAAAAAAACAGGTCTCACATTTCTATTCAAGCAAATCTGTACTGTTTTAGCTGGTCAAGTTATTTGTAGTGACCGTAAAAGCACTTTTTTTTTTCTGGGTTGAAAAACTATTCCCAAATTTGCCATTCTCAAAATTGTGGTGAACGGGAACAATGAGGAAAACATCTAATAAGGGACGCGGACGTGGACATGGTCGTGGTGGTGTTAGTGGACCCTCTGGTGCTGGGAGAGGACGTGGCCGTTCTGCCACAGCCAGACGTCCTAGTGTACCAACTACCTCAGGTCCCAGTAGCCGCCAGAATTTACAGGGATATTTGGTGGGGCCCAATGCCGTTCTAAGGATGGTAAGGCCTGAGCAGGTACAGGCATTAGTCAATTGGGTGGCCGACAGTGCATCCAGCACGTTCACATTATCTCCCACCCAGTCTTCTGCAGAAAGCGCACAGATGGCGCATGAAAACCAAGCCCATCAGTCACATCACCCCCATGCATATCAGGGAAACTGTCTGAGCCTCAAGTTATGCAGCAGTCTCTTATGCTGTTTGAAGACTCTGCTGCCAGGGTTTCCCAAGGGCATCCACCTAGCTCTTCACCAGGGGTGGAAGAGATAGAATGCACTAACGCACAACCACTTATGTTTCCTGATGATGAGGACATGGGAATACCACCTCAGCACGTCTCTGATGATGACGAAACACAGGTGCCAACTGCTGCGTCTTTCTGCAGTGTGCAGACTGAACAGGAGGTCAGGGATCAAGACTGGGTGGAAGGCGATGCAGGGGACGATGAGGTCCTAGACCCCACATGGAATGAAGGTCGTGCCACTGACTTTCACAGTTCGGAGGAAGAGGCAGTGGTGAGACCGAGCCAACAGCGTAGCAAAAGAGGGAGCAGTGGGCAAAATCAGAACACCCGCCGCCAAGAGACTCCGCCTGCTACTGACCGCCGCCATCTGGGACCGAGCACCCCAAAGGCAGCTTCAAGGAGTTCCCTGGCATGGCACTTCTTCAAACAATGTGCTGACGACAAGACCCGAGTGGTTTGCACGCTGTGCCATCAAAGCCTGAAGCGAGGCATTAACGTTCTGAACCTTAGCACAACCTGCATGACCAGGCACCTGCATGCAAAGCATGAACTGCAGTGGAGTAAACACCTTAAAAACAAGGAAGTCACTCAGGCTCCCCCTGCTGCCTCTTCTGCTGCTGCCGCCTCGGCCTCTTCTGCTGCTGCCGCCGCCTCGGCCTCTTCTGCTGCTGCTGCCGCCGCCTCGGCCTCTTCCTCTGCCTCTGAAGGAACGTTGGCTGGTGGACACACACAGCTTCAAACAGCTCATGTCGCTTGCTGTCCCACAGTATGTTGTTCCCAGCCGCCACTACTTCTCCAAGAGAGCCGTGCCTTCCCTGCACAAACAAGTGTCTGATAAAATCAAGTGTGCACTGAGCAACGCCATCTGTGGCAAGGTCCACCTAACCACAGATACGTGGACCAGTAAGCACGGCCAGGGACGCTATATCTCCCTAACTGCACACTGGGTAAATGTAGTGGCGGCTGGGCCCCAGGCGGAGAGCTGTTTGGCGCACGTCCTTCCGCCGCCAAGGATTGCAGGGCAACATTCTTTGCCTCCTGTCTCCTCCTCCTCCTACTCAGCTTCCTCTTCTTCCACCTGCTCATCCAGTCAGCCACACACCTTCACCACCAACTTCAGCACAGCCCGGGGTAAACGTCAGCAGGCCATTCTGAAACTCATATGTTTGTGGGACAGGCCCCACACCGCACAGGAGTTGTGGTGGGGTATAGAACAACAGACCGACGAGTGGTTGCTGCCGGTGAGCCTCAAGCCCGGCCTGGTGGTGTGCGATAATGGGCGAAATCTCGTTGCAGCTCTGGGACTAGCCGGTTTGACACACATCCCTTGCCTGGCGCATGTGCTGAATTTGGTGGTGCAGAAGTTCATTCGCAACTACCCCGACATGTCAGAGCTGCTGCATAAAGTGCGGGCCGTCTGTTCGCGCTTCCGGCGTTCACACCCTGCCGCTGCTCGCCTGTCTGCGCTACAGCGTAACTTCGGCCTTCCCGCTCACCGCCTCATATGCGACGTACCCACCAGGTGGAACTCCACCTTGCATATGCTGGACAGACTGTGCGAGCAGCAGCAGGCCATAGTGGAGTTTCAGCTGCAGCACGCACGGGTCAGTCGCACTGTGGATCAGACACACTTCACCACCAATGACTGGGCCTCCATGCGAGACCTGTGTGCCCTGTTGCGCTGTTTCGAGTACTCCACCAACATGGCCAGTGGCGATGACGCCGTTATCAGCGTTACAATACCACTTCTATGTCTCCTTGAGAAAACACTTAGGGCGATGATGGAAGAGGAGGTGGCCCAGGAGGAAGAGGAGGAAGAGGGGTCATTTTTAGCACTTTCAGGCCAGTCTCTTCGAAGTGACTCAGAGGGAGGTTTTTTGCAACACCAGAGGCCAGGTACAAATGTGGCCAGACAGGGCCCACTACTGGAGGATGAGGAGGAGGTGGAGGAGGATGAGGATGAAGCATGTTCACAGCGGGGTGGCACCCAAAGCAGCTCGGGCCCATCACTGGTGCGTGGCTGGGGGGAAACACAGGACGATGACGATACGCCTCCCACAGAGGACAGCTTGTCCTTACCTCTGGGCAGCCTGGCACACATGAGCGACTACATGCTGCAGTGCCTGCGCAACGACAGCAGAGTTGCCCACATTTTAACGTGTGCAGACTACTGGGTTGCCACCCTGCTGGATCCCCGGTACAAAGACAATGTGCCCACCTTACTTCCTACACTGGAGCGTGATAGGAAGATGCGCGAGTACAAGCGCACGTTGGTAGACGCGCTACTGAGAGCATTCCCAAATGTCACAGGGGAACCAGTGTAAGCCCAAGGCGAAGGCAGAGGAGGAGCAAGAGGTCGCCAACGCAGCTGTGTCACGGCCAGCTCCTCTGAGGGCAGGGTTAGCATGGCAGAGATGTGGAAAAGTTTTGTCACCACGCCACAGCTAACTGCACCACCACCTGATACGGAACGTGTTAGTAGGAGGCAACATTTCACTAACATGGTGGAACAGTACCTGTGCACACCCCTCCACGTACTGACTGATGGTTCGGCCCCATTCAACTTCTGGGTCTCCAAATTGTCCACGTGTCCAGAGCTAGCCTTTTATGCCTTGGAGGTGCTGGCCTGCCCGGCGGCCAGCGTTTTGTCTGAACATGTATTCAGCACGGCAGGGAACGTCATTACAGACAAACGCAGCCGCCTGTCTACAGCCAATGTGGACAAGCTGACGTTCATAAAAATGAACCAGGCATGAATCCCACAGGACCTGTCCATCCCTTGTGCAGATTAGATATTAACTACCTCCCCTTAACAATATATTATTCTACTCCAGGGCACTTCCTCATTCAATACTATTTTTAATTTCATTTTACCATTATATTGCGGGACAACCCAAAGTTGAATGAACCTCTCCTCTGTCTGGGTGCCGGGGCCTAAATGTGTGACAGTGGCCTGTTCCAGTGGTGGGTGACGTGAAGCCTGATTCTCTGCTATGACATGAAGACTTATTCTGTGCTGACATAAAGCCAGATTCTCTGTTACGCGACCTCTCTCCTCTGCCTGGGTGCCTGGGCCTAAATGTGTGACAGTGGCCTGTTCCAGTGGTGGGTGACGTGAAGCCTGATTCTCTGCTATGACATGAAGACTAATTCTGTGCTGACATGAAGCAAGATTCTCTGTTACGCGACCTCTCTCCTCTGCCTTTGTGCCTGGGCCTAAATATGTGACAGTGGCCTGTTCTAGTGGTGGGTGACGTGAAGCCTGATTCTCTGCTATGACATGAAGACAGATTCTGCGCTGACATAAGGCCAGATTCTCTGTTACGGGACCTCTCTCCTCTGCCTGGGTGCCTGGGCCTAAATGTGTGACAGTGGCCTGTTCCAGTGGTGGCTGACGTGAAGCCTGATTCTCTGCTATGACATGAAGACAGATTCTGCGCTGACATAAGGCCAGATTATATGTTACGGGACCGCTCTCCTCTGTCTGGGTGCCGGGGTCTAAATGTGTGACAGCGGCCTGTTCTAGTGGTGGGTGACGTGAAGCCTGATTCTCTGCTATGACATGAAGACAGATTCTGCGCTGACATAAGGCCAGATTATATGTTACGGGACCGCTCTCCTCTGTCTGGGTGCCGGGGCCTAAATGTGTGACAGTGGCCTGTTCCAGTGGTGGGTGACGTGAAGCCTGATTCTCTGCTATGACATGAAGACAGATTCTGTGCTGACATAAGGCCAGATTCTCTGTTACGCGACCTCTTTCCTCTGCCTGGGTGCCTGGGCCTAAATGTGTGACAGTGGCCTGTTCCAGTGGTGGGTGACGTGAAGCCTGATTCTCTGCTATGACATGAAGACTAATTCTGTGCTGACATGAAGCAAGATTCTCTGTTACGCGACCTCTCTCCTCTGCCTGGGTGCCTGGGCCTAAATATGTGACAGTGGCCTGTTCCAGTGCTGGGTGACGTGAAGCCTGATTCTCTGCTATGACATGAAGACAGATTCTGCGCTGACATAAGGCCAGATTCTCTGTTACGGGACCGCTCTCCTCTGTCTGGGTGCCGGGGCCTAAATGTGTGACAGTGGCTTGTTCCAGTGGTGGGGGACGTGAAGCCTGATTCTCTGCTATGACATGAAGACAGATTCTCTGTTACGGGACCGCTCTCCTCTGTCTGGGTGCCGGGGCCTAAATGTGTGACAGTGGCCTGTTCCAGTGGTGGGTGACGTGAAGCCTGATTCTCTGCTATGACATGAAGACAGATTCTGTGCTGACATAAGGCCAGATTCTCTGTTACGCGACCTCTTTCCTCTGCCTGGGTGCCTGGGCCTAAATGTGTGACAGTGGCCTGTTCCAGTGGTGGGTGACGTGAAGCCTGATTCTCTGCTATGACATGAAGACTTATTCTGTGCTGACATGAAGCAAGATTCTCTGTTACGGGACCTCTCTCCTCTGCCTGGGTGCCTGGGCCTAAATATGTGACAGTGGCCTGTTCCAGTGGTGGGTGACGTGAAGCCTAAATCTCTGCTATGACATGAGGACAGATTCTGCGCTGACATAAGGCCAGATTCTCTGTTACGGGACCGCTCTCCTCTGTCTGGGTGCCTGGGCCTAAATATGTGACAGTGCCCTGTTCCAGTGGTGGGTGACGTGAAGCCTGATTCTCTGCTATGACATGAAGACAGATTCTGTGCTGACATAAGGCCAGATTCTCTGTTACGCGACCTCTCTCCTCTGCCTGGGTGCCTGGGCCTAAATGTGTGACAGTGGCCTGTTCCAGTGGTGGGTGACGTGAAGCCTGATTCTCTGCTATGACATGAAGACTTATTCTGTGCTGACATGAAGCCAGATTCTCTGTTACGCGACCTCTCTCCTCTGCCTGGGTGCCTGGGCCTAAATATGTGACAGTGGCCTGTTCCAGTGGTGGGTGACGTGAAGCCTGATTCTATGCTATGACATGAAGACAGATTCTGCGCTGACATAAGGCCAGATTCTATGTTACGGGACCGCTCTCCTCTGTCTGGGTGCCGGGGCCTAAATGTGTGACAGTGGCCTGTTCCAGTGGTGGGTGACGTGAAGCCTGATTCTCTGCTATGACATGAAGACAGATTCTGCGCTGACATAAGGCCAGATTCTCTGTTACAGGACCGCTCTCCTCTGTCTGGGTGCCGGGGCCTAAATGTGTGACAGTGGCCTGTTCCAGTGGTGGGTGACGTGAAGCCTGATTCTCTGCTATGACATGAATACAGATTCTGCGCTGACATAAGGCCAGATTCTCTGTTACGGGACCGCTCTCCTCTGTCTGGGTGCCGGGGCCTAAATGTGTGACAGTGGCCTGTTCCAGTGGTGGGTGACGTAAAGCCTGATTCTCTGCTATGACATGAAGACAGATTCTGTGCTGACATAAGGCCAGATTCTCTGTTACGTGACCTCTCTCTCTGCCTGGGTGCCTGGGCCTAAATATGTGACAGTGGCCTGTTCCAGTGCTGGGTGACGTGAAGCCTGATTCTCTGCTATGACATGAAGACAGATTCTGCGCTGACATAAGGCCAGATTCTCTGTTACGGGACCGCTCTCCTCTGTCTGGGTGCCGGGGCCTAAATGTGTGACAGTGGCCTGTTCCAGTGGTGGGTGACGTGAAGCCTGATTCTCTGCTATGACATGAAGACAGATTCTGTGCTGACATAAGGCCAGATTCTCTGTTACGGGACCGCTCTCCTCTGTCTGGGTGCCGGGGCCTAAATGTGTGACAGTGGCCTGTTCCAGTGGTGGGTGACGTGAAGCCTGATTCTCTGCTATGACATGAAGACAGATTCTGTGCTGACATAAGGCCAGATTCTCGTTTACGGGACCGCTCTCCTCTGTCTGGGTGTCGGGGCCTAAATGTGTGACAGTGGCCTGTTCCAGTGGTGGGTGACGTGAAGCCTGATTCTCTGCTATGACATGAAGACAGATTCTGTGCTGACATAAGGCCAGATTCTCTGTTACGGGACCGCTCTCCTCTGTCTGGGTGCCGGGGCCTAAATGTGTGACAGTGGCCTGTTCCAGTGGTGGGTGACGTGAAGCCTGATTCTCTGCTATGACATGAAGACAGATTCTGTGCTGACATAAGGCCAGATTCTCTGTTACGTGACCTCTCTCCTCTGCCTGGGTGCCTGGGCCTAAATATGTGACAGTGGCCTGTTCCAGTGGTGGGTGACGTGAAGCCTGATTCTATGCTATGACATGAAGACAGATTCTGCGCTGACATAAGGCCAGATTCTATGTTACGGGACCGCTCTCCTCTGTCTGGGTGCAGGGGCCTAAATGTGTGACAGTGGCCTGTTCCAGTGGTGGGTGACGTGAAGCCTGATTCTCTGCTATGACATGAAGACAGATTCTGCGCTGACATAAGGCCAGATTCTCTGTTACAGGACCGCTCTCCTCTGTCTGGGTGCCGGGGCCTAAATGTGTGACAGTGGCCTGTTCCAGTGGTGGGTGACGTGAAGCCTGATTCTCTGCTATGACATGAATACAGATTCTGCGCTGACATAAGGCCAGATTCTCTGTTACGGGACCGCTCTCCTCTGTCTGGGTGCCGGGGCCTAAATGTGTGACAGTGGCCTGTTCCAGTGGTGGGTGACGTAAAGCCTGATTCTCTGCTATGACATGAAGACAGATTCTGTGCTGACATAAGGCCAGATTCTCTGTTACGTGACCTCTCTCTCTGCCTGGGTGCCTGGGCCTAAATATGTGACAGTGGCCTGTTCCAGTGCTGGGTGACGTGAAGCCTGATTCTCTGCTATGACATGAAGACAGATTCTGCGCTGACATAAGGCCAGATTCTCTGTTACGGGACCGCTCTCCTCTGTCTGGGTGCCGGGGCCTAAATGTGTGACAGTGGCCTGTTCCAGTGGTGGGTGACGTGAAGCCTGATTCTCTGCTATGACATGAAGACAGATTCTGTGCTGACATAAGGCCAGATTCTCTGTTACGGGACCGCTCTCCTCTGTCTGGGTGCCGGGGCCTAAATGTGTGACAGTGGCCTGTTCCAGTGGTGGGTGACGTGAAGCCTGATTCTCTGCTATGACATGAAGACAGATTCTGTGCTGACATAAGGCCAGATTCTCTGTTACGGGACCGCTCTCCTCTGTCTGGGTGCCGGGGCCTAAATGTGTGACAGTGGCCTGTTCCAGTGGTGGGTGACGTGAAGCCTGATTCTCTGCTATGACATGAAGACAGATTCTGTGCTGACATAAGGCCAGATTCTCTGTTACGGGACCGCTCTCCTCTGTCTGGGTGCCGGGGCCTAAATGTGTGACAGTGGCCTGTTCCAGTGGTGGGTGACGTAAAGCCTGATTCTCTGCTATGACATGAAGACAGATTCTGTGCTGACATAAGGCCAGATTCTCTGTTACGTGACCTCTCTCCTCTGCCTGGGTGCCTGGGCCTAAATATGTGACAGTGGCCTGTTCCAGTGGTGGGTGACGTGAAGCCTGATTCTCTGCTATGACATGAAGACAGATTCTGCGCTGACATAAGGCCAGATTCTCTGTTACGGGACCGCTCTCCTCTGTCTGGGTGCCGGGGCCTAAATGTGTGACAGTGGCCTGTTCCAGTGGTGGGTGACGTGAAGCCTGATTCTCTGCTATGACATGAAGACTGATTCTGTGCTGACATGAAGCCAGATTCTCTGCTATGGCATGAAGAGACTGATTCTGTGCTGACATGAAGCCAGATTATTTGCTATTGCATGAAGAGACTGATTCTCTGCTGACGTGAAGCCAGATTCTCTGCTATGGGACCTCTGTCCAATTGATATTGGTTAATTTTTATTTTTTTTATTTTTATTTTAATTCATTTCCCTATCGACATTTGTTTGCAGGGGATTTACCTACCTGTTGCTGCCTTTTGCAGCCCTCTAGCTCTTTCCTGGGCTGTTTTACAGCCTTTTTAGTGCCCAAAAGTTCGGGTCCCCATTGACTTCAATGGGGTTCGGGTTCGGGACGAAGTTCGGTTCGGGTTCGGATCCCGAACCCGAACATTTCCTGGGAAGTTCGGCCGAACTTCTCGAACCCGAACATCCAGGTGTTCGCTCAACTCTACACAAGATCTCCTCATGTCCCTCTTCAAGCGGGCTTGGCGAGAGGCCCAAATTAAGGAATGATGATGAAAATGATAAAAGCCATAGGGGGCCTAGCATGCCTACGGAACCTACACCCCATGAACTTCATGGTCACTGTCATGGCACTTAACAGGTAGAACTTAGTGTTAGGTTCCCGTCTTACGGAGATCGCCTTGACGTGCAGCAGACGGGCTATAATAATTTTGTACAAAATTATTTGCTAAGCATCTCTAATTTCTTAGCATAGAATAAGCAATATAATTCATTTTTGTACTTTATTTGGTTTGCAAAGTGCTGTTGCATTGTATGTTGTGTTTTATGTTATGTTTTCAGCCATGGCGACGTGCACCTGCGCATTGGGATGTGCTGACTAACCCCCTTTTTTTTCTTTGTAGTTTGTGCTGGAGGTGTGGCTGACTCTCCTATTTGGTCGTGCACTCCTGATCAGCCTGTTTGCCTCATGGGCTGATTTAAAATTAGCATGAGTATAAAGCTTAGTTTGCTCTGCATGCATGTTGGTACTTGTAGTCACTTGCGCATTGGGATGTGCTGACTAACCCCCTTTTTTTTTTTGTAGACTGAGCCGAACACGTGTCATCGGGTGCTATATAGCATCGGATGACGCGTTCCGGCCAGCCAATCACTGTAATGCCAGCAGCCAACATGGCTACGGCATTACAGTGAGGGAAGTATTTACCTGCACGTTTATTGGCTGCATAGCAGCCAACAAACGTGCGGGAAGGAGACTCGAGCATCGCGCTCGAGCACACGGGGTATTCGGCCCAACACTAGTTATTACTAAGTCCAGTATGGCCGTCCCTCTAGTCGGGTCCTGAACCAGTTGGGAGAGGTAATTGTCTTTGGTTATTGCCAAGAACCTGTTTCCTTTATGAGATGTACAGGTCTCAGGTTCCCAGTCTATATCTGGGTAGTTGAAGTCCCCCATAATAACCACCTCATTATGATTTGCCGCCTTGTCTATATCATTTAGTAGTAGATTTTCTGTGGACTCTGGTATATTAGGTGTTTTATAATAAACTCCTTTTAGTAATGTATTATTGTTTTTCCCTCCATGTATTTCTCCCCACAGTGACTCCACATGTTCATGTCCGTCACTTATATCTTCCCGGATTGTGGGCTTTAGACAGGACTTTACATAAAGACAGACCACCCCCCTCTCCGGTTTTGACGATCCTTTATAAACAGACTGTAACCCTGTACATTAACCACCCAGTCATAGCTATCCTCCAGCCGTGTCTCAGTTATTCCCACTATCATAGCTATTATCCAGCCATGTCTCAGTTATTCCCACTGTCATAGCTATCATCCAGCCATGTCTCAGTTATTCCCACTGTCATACAGTGGCGCATCCAGAGCCTGGTCTTGGGAGAGGCACTTCCAGATTATTTTCTGTCCGCTGCCACAAGACTACACAGTGTAGCGGTATACTGTACATTGTGTGGCACAGTGTAGAGGTATACTGTATACTGTGTGGCACAGTGTAGCGGTATACTGTATATTGTGTGGCACAGTGTAGAGGTATACTGTACATTGTGTGGCACAGTGTAGAGGTATACTGTACATTGTGTGGCACAGTGTAGAGGTATACTGTACATTGTGTGGCACAGTGTTTGCTATATGTGTATAACATAAAACATATTTCACATGAAAACTTACAATTACTTGGCCCTTGGGGATCTCGGACACCACTTCCACACTTTGGTCGGGGGCTCGGCGGAGCTGATGTTGTGTTTTATCCTAATGAGAAAGATTTCATAATAAGGATTTGGAGAAGGGGCAGAGGGATAGCAGAGCAGAGAGAGGCTGGTGCTGCTACTAGTGGGTCATGCCATGGGGGAGTAATAAAGCCCACTATAATGCCCCCCCAGTAGTAATAAAGCCCACCATAATGCCCCCAGTAGTAATAATTCTCCTTATAATAGACAGTACAAAAAATACCCCCTTGTAATGCCCCCCAGTTGAGCTAATGTCCCCATAGCGCCCCCATAATGTGCCAGTATAAAATACCCCTATATAGTGCTCCCAGTAAATGCCCCCATAGTGCTCCTCTCCCCCTTCCTCCTAGTGCCCCCTCATAATGTACCAGTATAAAATGCCCCATATATAGTGCCCCAGTAGATGCCCTCAGTGTCCCTCATAATTTGCAAGTATAAAATACCCCTTCTTAGTGCCCCCCGTAGATGACCCCATAGTACTCCTCTCCCCGCTTCCCCATAGTACCCACCATAATGTGTCCCAGTATAAAATGCTACTGTACAGAGCCCGCATATAAAATACCCCTTCTTTGTGGCCTCAGTAGATGCCCCTATAGTGCCCACCAATAATGTGTCAGTAAGAAGTGCCCTCATCATGTGGAAGTAAAATGTGCCCGCATAGATGCCCCCCAGTCATGTGCCAGTAACAAGAGCACCCCCCATCACGTGCCAGTAACAAGAGCCCCCCCTAATGTGCCAGTAACAAGAGCCCCCCCCTAATGTGCCAGTAACAAGAGCCCGCCTAATGTGCCAGTAACAAGAGACCCCCTCCTAATGTGCCAGTTACAATAGCACCCCATCACGTGCCAGTAACAAGTGCCCCCCTAATGTGCCAGTAACAAGAGCCCCCCCTAATGTGCCAGTAACAAGAGCCCGCCTAATGTGCCAGTAACAAGAGACCCCCTCCTAATGTGCCAGTAACAATAGCACCCCATCACGTGCCAGTAACAAGTGCCCCCCTAATGTGCCAGTAACAAGAGCCCCCCCTAATGTGCCAGTAACAAGAGCCCCCCCTAATGTGCCAGTAACAAGAGGCCCCCCTAATGTGCCAGTAACAAGAGCATCCCCCCATCACGTGCCAGTAACAAGAGGTCCCCTAATGTGCCAGTAACAAGAGCCCCCCCTACTGTGCCAGTAACAAGATCCCCCCCAATCATGTGCCAGTAACAAGAGCCCCCCCAATCATGTGCCAGTAACCAGAGCCCCCCAATCATGTGCCAGTAACAAGAGCCCCCCCTAATGTGCCAGTAACAAGATGCCCCCCTAATGTGCCAGTAACAAGATGCCCCCCTAATGTGCCAGTAACAAGAGGCCCCCCTAATGTGCCAGTAACAAGAGCCCCCCTAATGTGCCAGTAACAAGAGGCCCCCCAATGCGCCAGTAACAAGAGCCCCTCAATGTGCCAGTAACAAGAGCCCCCCTAATGTGACAGTAACAAGAGCCCCCCAATCATGTGCCAGTAACAAGAGCCCCCCCAATCATGTGCCAGTAACCAGAACCCCCCCAAACATGTGACAGTAACAAGAGCCCCCCAATCATGTGCCAGTAACAAGAGCCCCCCCAATCATGTGACAGTAACCAGAACCCCCCTAATCATGTGACAGTAACAAGAGCCCCCCCTAATGTGCCAGTAACAAGAGCCCCCCCTAATGTGCCAGTAACAAGAGCACCCCCCATCACCTGCCAGTAACAAGAGGCCCCCCTAATGTGCCAGTAACAAGAGCCCCCCTATTGTGCCAGTAACAAGAGCCCCCCCAATCATGTGCCAGTAACAAGAGCCCCCCCAATCATGTGCCAGTAACCAGAGCCCCCCAATCATGTGCAAGTAGCAAGAGCCCCCCTAATGTGCCAGTAACAAAAGGCCCCCCTAATGTGCCAGTAACAAGAGGCCCCCCTAATGTGCCAGTAACAAGAGGCCCCCCTAATGCGCCAGTAACAAGAGGCCCCCCTAATGTGCCAGTAACAAGAGCCCCCCCTAATGTGCCAGTAACAAGAGGACCCCCTAATGTGCCAGTAACAAGAGCCCCCCAATGTGCCAGTAACAAGAGCCCCCTAATGTGCCAGTAACAAGAGCCCCCCCAATCATGTGCCAGTAACAAGAGCCCCCCTAATCATGTGCCAGTAACCAGAACCCCCCTAATCATGTGCCAGTAACAAGAGCCCCCCCTAATGTGCCAGTAACAAGAGCCCCCATAATGTGCCAGTAACAAGAGCCCCCCTAATGTGCCAGTAACAAGAGCACCCCCCAATGTGCCAGTAACTAGAGGCCCCACCTAATGTGCCAGTAACAAGAGCCCCCCAATGTGCCAGTAACAAGAGCCCCCCCTAATGTGCCAGTAACAAGTGGCCCCCCTAATGTGCCAGTAACAAAAGGCCCCCCTAATGTGCCAGTAACAAGAGCCCCCCCTAATGTGCCAGTAACAAGAGAGCCCCCCTAATGTGCCAGTAACAAGAGGCCCCCCCTAATGTGCCAGTAACAAGAGGCCCCCCAAGGCTCAAAATGGGCCACTTTAGAGCTATTTTTCTAATAGAAATGTATGATTTCACTAATTAAAGTATATTACAAAAATGGTCAGCGTCACCGCCCCTACACATTACACAAATAAAAAAAAGAATGACGGTTACACTTTAACTTTATAATTGCAGATCTGGTCTTTCCCGATGTAATTATTTTGTCTGTTTTGCACACAGTGCAGTCCCACAAGGCTATTAATTAAGAGTGATCCTAATAATCAACCCCATGAGAGCCGCGCAAACTCACGCCTGACCTTATAAAGGGGTCTCCATTCAGTTGCAGAAAGCATGTGCAGGTGGAAGCACGTCCTGCCGCTCATCACACCCTTACATTATTCGTCTGCAGGGATATGGGAATGGGAATTCACCAGCAAAATGTAAGTACACAGACGCGGCTTCATGGACCTCACACCGCTGTCCATGGTTCTATCTAGGGTGCTAATACAAACCTGTAAATGGGGCTGCCACCTGCTATTTACAGTGTATAATACTGGTATTGTCTTCTGTAAGGTATGCCTGTATTTCAGAAGCCCAGTAACCCGAGGACAGCATACAGATACTGCTGTAATTGGATACTGTATTCTGTGCTGATTACCTCTGTATTGGGGTCAGTATGCTGTTTTGCTGATACAAATCTTCAAATCCTCTGAATAGCAACCAAGAAGCTTTAAAAAAAAACGCTTTAATTCTTCCTGCCTGTAGCCACCAATAGGGGGAGCTCTCTTAGTAAAGATTTATATAGCTGCCATTGAAGTGTATAATACATTTGTCTTTGGTAGCCTCCTAAGGCACCCCAGTGGAGGACACAGGCAGCCAGAATTTTTTTTATTGATTTTAATAAAGATCTTAAACAGAGGTAGCCTCACTAAATATGTCCTCTTAATATCAGATTTTTTTTTTTTTTACCTAATCTCAATGTGATGTGGACATTGAAGACTCCATGCATTGTAAACCCAATCCATGCCACGATCTAGAAGTGTATGAAAGTAACAACACGTTATCTACTATCCACTGGATAGAAAATAACTGGTAGATTGGAGTGGGCCTGACCACTGGGACCTTCACCGATTACAAGAAGAATGGAGGAGCTGTGGTCAAGCCTGTTCCTGCCTTGCCCATAGGGCGTGCACGCACCTTTCACCACATAAAGGATTGCTAGTGTCCTGCAAAGGTGTGCTGTTTCTTCATTTGTCTACCTGTGTACTGACTACTGCTTGCTTCCTGGATTTGACTCTTGGCTGCCTGATCTGACCTCTGTCTGATCTCCGTTCTGACCCTGAGCTGCCTGCCCTGACCTACGACTGTTTATCGGATTGCACAAACTCGTGAGTAGAGATGAGCGAAGTTTTGAAAAATTTGATTCGGCAACTTGGCCAAAGTTAGTCAAGAAATTTGATTTGTTATGAATTTGTTGGTCAAGAATAGCTATAAATCAGGTATACTCAGGCCACTCTGCCTTAGGGTGGTTTGCGACCATGCTGTGCTGAAGAACCGCACGGCCAATTACCCCACAGCTGCCTTTCATTTAATAATGAAAATCACACTGTACAGTCCTTCTTCATTGCTAGTGGCCGTGTGGCACTATCAAACAGGGACTGTTGCTAGTATGGGGTTTGGCTGGTTAGGTGGGCGGACAATATGAATATTATCACTGTTCTTGTCTGCAATCTCCTGCAGGTTATTTGACAGTAAACACAGAAAGTTAATCAGCTCCGGCATACCCACTTCTCCAACCCCAGCGCTCTTGAGCCATACAGGTGTGAGCCCTTCTTCTGCCATCTGCTTTTCCTCCTTTTCCACATCATTTAATATCAATGAGAATTTGTCATGAGGAACATCCAGCTCCTCCTCTCGCTGCATCTGGCTGACTATCCTAGGAAGTAAAGCCAGCAAAAGATGAGGATGATCATCATTAAGACCTGCCCCCCCTAAGAGTTGCAGACTTGATGGTATTGGTTGGCACGCTGGCCACAATAATAAAAGCTTCCATCTTATTGGTATTGAATTACATTTATGGCTGATGGCTGATGTAGGAATAAGTAAATGTTGAATAAACAAAGCCAACGTAGAATAAATCTCCCTGCAATTTCCCTGCACTCTTCCTGCACTCTCCCTACACTATCCCTGCAGTCTCCCTGCACTCTCCCTCTGCAATATTCTTCTATTAATTATTTTCAGCAACACCTTTCCTAGCACATGAGCGCTTGTCATGTCTTTCCCTACGCTCACAGGACAATGACGGGAACCGCGCGGGATGAGGGATTTATGTGGCTGTGACATCACAGGGAATGGCTATCTGTGGATTGGCAGGCTGAACGACATTATGGGTGATCTCGCATTCCTGGGCTTCTTACTTTAACTTTGTAACACGTGTAGCCGCCATTTTAGGAGACACTGATTCATTACCATGAAGCGCAAGGAGATTCAAATTCATTGCGAATCGAAGTTTTCCCAAACTTTGGACTGAAGTCCACTTTGAATGCTTTGCTTCACTCAACATTACCTTTGAATCCAGAAACGTGTATAGGGGTTAAAGGGTACAGACCAGGGGGGCTATTAATGCCATAATATAGGAGTAGCACCAAGTCAAACTGTTCAAGTGACACAGAGGATACAGTGTCTAAGATATGGAGCAAAATGAGTAAGATTCTGGCTGTCTGTGTACTCTACTAGGTAGAGATTAGACATCTACTGAAGATGTATCAGTAATAAAAAGTCAGAGAGCACATGAACTTTGAATTTTCTCTTGAAGTTTTTTCACTGGTCACTTCACTGGCTTTTTCAATTAGAACGACTTGTACAAAGGAATATCCGGCATGAAATACTGGTAGTCAGCAAAATATGGTCATCATAATCAACACAAGGTCAAAGACGTCATGTAAGTCAGATGTTAATTGAAATTTGTATGAAGCTATAAGGTGTGTATAAACTGCCTCAAGGGAGGTGTTAGAACAGCATTGTAAGTGGCAGACTATAGATGTCATACCCCCTACCTCTATTCAAGCCTGGTTTCTCCAATTTGTTTCCCCAATTTACATGTCTTGGCACTCCTCACTGCACTGGATGGCATATATAATATTGCTCCTCTTGTGTTTCAGCGTTAGGTATTTTAGATGAATCAGTTGCTGCCTCAGTGTGTTTCCGGGTTTAGGACAGACAATGCTGTTCTAACACCTCTCCAGAGGCATTTTGATCACACCTAATAACAAAATATTTGCTCTGTACAGTTTCCTCAGGGAATCTGTGAATGTTCCAGTTCAGAGCTCCACTGATTTCAGAGCCTAAAGAGGACCAAAAGGTTGTCTTCCCCATATGAGGACACCAGTACTATAAATGATGCGTGATAGCTGAATGTCCAGTAACAGATTTCACACTGGGGCTCAGGAGCTTCAAGTTAGCCCTCTGATACTGTTCACACCTCAACATTTTTGCAATTGTTTATCTTACGCTTCAATTGTAAACCACATTGTACATTATTATTTCTACAACTTGCAGGTGAAGACACAAGATATCAACTCCACCAATGACTCTTCCAGCATTGTCACCGAGTTCATCATCTTCGGCTTCCCGAGCCTCCAAGGTTTTGATATCCTGCTATTTTTTATATTCTTATTCATCTATCTTTTGGCCATCTCGGGGAATGGCCTTATATTCATCCTCGTAACCTTGGAAGGAAGGCTGCACACTCCGATGTACTTCTTCGTCAGCAACTTATCTCTTTTGGACATGATGTCCACCACTGTGACCATCCCCAAGATGCTTGCCAAATTTTCTATGCACCTTGACAGGATCTCTTATGTGGGCTGCTTCATGCAGGTGTACACCTTTTTGTCACTGAATGCCGTTGAGTGTTATCTCCTATCTGTCATGGCTTATGATCGATATATGGCCATTTGTTTTCCACTCCATTACCATAGCATCATGGCCAGGCACGTGTATATAATCTTGGCTATGGTGTCATGGACCTTGGGGTTTGCTTCCCCAATAGCAGTGGTAATATTAGCTCTTAAATTACCTTTTTGTGGCCCCAATGTCATTTATCATTATTATTGTGACCACCCTCCTCTCCTTCAGTTGGCTTGTGCCAACACCACGCTAAACGTCATGGTTGGTTCTTCTCTTAGTGCTATAGTGCTCCTCGCCTGTTTCACTGTAATAGTCATATCCTACATTAAAATAATCAGATCTGTTCTTCTGATAGCTTCATCTGATGGACGCAGGAAGACGTTTTCCACCTGCGCTTCACACTTCGTCGTGGTAAACATGTACTTCTTGCCTCTAATCTTCATGTACATTCGTCCTAAACCTTCCTACTCTTCAGATGTTGATTCATTGGTGGCCATGTTCTACACAGTGTTAACCCCCATGCTGAACCCCTTCGTGTACAGCCTGCGAAATAAAGACATTAAGTATTCTGTTAAAAAACATATATTTCACAATCAGAATATTTCTAAATGATCATTTGGATCATGGGCGGGTCGGTTTTGGCGATGAGAAGAGGTTTTTATCCCATGACCTGCTCCAATTATATTAGACAGTTTGCTAATATAAAGTTATAGTTAGACATAATGATGCACTTATACCCCTGTGCATCCTTCAGCATGATAGGAGGCATGAGGGAGGTACATGAGGTATGTGAGGTACTCTCAAGTGGGGCTCATGCGCAATGTTGGCTGAATGTATTCAATGGGGGCAGTTTTCTCAGCAGGGCTATTATTGTATCACTCCAAAATAACAGCATGGTTTTAGGGCCTCATTACAAATGCAAGAAAAAGTAAGTGAACCCTTGTAATACCCTGGATTTCTGTTTTGATTGCTAATATAATGTGTTCTTGTTGTATTTAAGTCACAATTCTAGAGAAACACAATGTAACTAAACTCATAACACACAAGTAGGTTAGGGTATTTCATTTTTCTAAATATGTGATTTTCATATGACTTTGCTTCTGCCCCGAGTCTCAGTGATGTAAAAGATATATATGCCAAATTTCAAGAAGATTGTATAATATTTAGGGGTTGCACATGTTGATCACTTTTATTACTACTCTCACTCCTGTACCTAGGAGGTTGGTCTAAAAACTACTTCAGTTTCAGGATCCCACGGCTCTGCATAAAGCAAGGGGGATGGCAAAGGCAATATATGCACTTAAAATTGTCCTCTTTACTAAACAGTTGAATATTCCTCAACGAGAATTGAAAGGAATGAAACGGGTTGCACATTTTGTCAGCCTCATACTGTATATGTTCGCACGAGGCAATTGTAAGTCGATGGGCTCTAAAGAATGATTTGGATATGCTACAGCTTCTGAGCACTTACCCAGATGCAGACATAAAAAAAAGTGCTCTCACAGTTGCTAAGAGACACCTTTGGTATCTGTCAGAAACAAACGTAGGATTGGCTTTTTTGGACGAACGTATTACTCAGGCTGTTAAGGAAACTATGACTAAAATTTAGAGACCAAACCTGCAAAGAAAAAGGAAATGAAGGGTAAAGCCTAGTTTTTGAAGGAAAAGACCTGAGCCATTTCCTTACTAATAAAACAAAGACGTTATTTGAATTGTTTGGGCTCCACGACGTGACAGAATACTGCAGTGATTCTCTAAGAAGCCATGTGAATGCTCTTAAGGTGGTCAATGATACCGCAGAAAGAGGAATTGCTCTGATAAAAAAGTTTAACGAATGGGTCAGGGACGAACAACAAAAACAATTCTTGTTGAGGGTAGTCGAGCATCACAGAAAAGTCGTCACCAAGCTAACAAAAGAAGGGATTGCATCGTTCAAAGTTGATTAATATAACACATGTTTTGCCTATCATACTACCTATTAATCTTAGTGTCTAGTTGTAATATAATTTAAAGTTTGTGATATCTAGTTTTCCCAATAAAAGTAATTAACATTAAAAAATATTATTTTTTACATACTTTTACAAAACTGATCAAAGTGTGCAACCTCTAAATATTATCCAATCTTCTTGAAATTTGGCATATATATCTTTTACTGTACATCACTGAGAATCGGGGCGTAAGCAAAGTCTGCAAACATTTTACATTTAATTTTTTTCCATTACAAAATGAAACAACCTAAAGTAGGTGTACCATTCATTTCTTTTATTGAGTACATTGAGTAAACATCCACAGTGCAGGAGGAAAAAGTAAGTAAACCCTTTGAATTTAATAACATATAGAACCCCCTCGCCCCTTTTAGCAGTAATCGCCTCAATCAAATGTGTACTGGGGCTGCAGATAAGATTAGCACAGTGTCGAGGAGGAATTTTGGACCATTCCTCCAGACAAATGTGTTATATTTTATTAATATTTCGGGAGTGCCTTGTGTGCACAGTGCTCAGGTCATGACACAACATCTCCATAGGGTTAAGGTTAGGGCAAATGTTCTCAAACATTCTTTATTTACTTTTGTGTTTTGGGTCAATGCTTTGTTCACTCAACATCTCTTCTCCTTGAGGTCCTGGACACTGCCCTACATTCTCCTTTAAAATATTTTCATACATCTTAGAATTCATTTGTTGCCTCAATCACAAGATGTATAAGCTCTGAGGAAGCAAAGAACCCCAGGGAGCACCATGGTTTGGGGTCGATGGAGGTCGATAGCATAAATCTAGTGGAGGGGGGAAATAGTTTGAGGTTTGTGGAGGGGTCATCATAGTTTGGGGCTGGTGGAGAGGACACCATAGTTTGAGGCTGATGGAGGAGACATCATAGTTTGAGGCTGGTGGAGGGGTCATCATAGTTTGGGGCTGGTGGAGGGGACATCATGGTTTGAGGCTGGTGGAGGGCTCATCATGGTTTGAGGCTGGTGGAGGGGTCATCATAGTTTGGGGCTGGTGGAGGGTCATCATTCTTTGGGCCTGGTGGAGGAGACATCATGGTTTTGGGCTGGAGCAGTTTACATCATTGTTTGGTGTTGGTGGAGGGAGCTATAAGTTTTCGGGCTGGTGGAGGGGACATCATGGTTTGTGGTAGCTCGATTATTGATCATTGCGGGAACAATGAATTCTAAGGTGTATGAGAACATTTTACAGGTGAATGTAAGAGCAAACATGAAATTCTGCAATATAATCTGTAAAGGGGGTCCTAATCGGAGTTTTACTTTCAAGCAGCGCTAATGAACAAGACCAAACAATGACCTTCCATAAAAGATGGATGCTGCTTATTTTGGGATTCTGAAAGCAGAGATTTTTTTTGCTTGTTTGTTTTTTTTCCATTCATGCATTTCCAAAGCCATACCTTTGTTTATTTTTTCCATCAATGTAGACATATAAGGGCATGTTTTTGTGGGAGGAGTTATATTTTGAATGCCTCCATTTTGGGGTATTTATAATATATCATATAAGTTGTAACATTTTTGGGAGCAATTCCGTCATTGTTTCTTGGGTTTTGTTTTTACTGTGTTGTATAAATAACACAATAACTTTATTCTGCTGATCAATACATTTACAAAAATACAAAATTTATATTGGTTTTATGTTTTTCTACTTTTGCACAATAAAATCACTTTTTTAAAAAAATATTTTTCTTTCTTTTTTACAATATTCATTGTACAGAATAAGTAATGTTTCTATTTTATAGTGCAAGTCCTTAGGCCTCTTTCAATCCCCCAATCAAACCTCACACTGTGCGCAGTCACAGCACAGCGAGTGGCCGAGGACCAGGGAGGGGTGAGTACAGATCCCGGGGAGCGCTGCATTCACTGCTTCCCGGCTCTCCTGTACTATTATAGCAGCACTCATTAGTATTTGCACCATAAGACACACTGACATTTTCCCCCCACTTTGGAGGGGAAAAAAGTGCAATTTATAGGGAGAAATATGCAGTATACATAGCTTTTTCTATTTTTATTGTTTTCCAATAATAAGGGGAATTTTTTTCCAAAACCTTTTTTGACCTTTATTTCAGCCACAGTACGGGACGAGAACCTGATATCCACTCTTCGCTCCTATAATACACTGCAATACTTCTGTGTTGTAGTATTGCCTCATTAAGAGGCACACACTGAACACATGGCGGGAGCAGAAGCCATGGCTGCTATAGCAACTCATGGCCACTCCGCAGGGGCGTAGCTAAAGGCTTATGGGCCCTGGTGCAAGAGTTCAGCTTGGGCCCCCCCCCCCTTCACTCAGCACTGGTGCACCTAGCTTTTCTGTTGCCGAAGGCAAATATTGAAATTCCCCCCCATGTCAAATTCTCAACCTAACCCCTTCCCTCCAGTCCTACTATTAAAGGGGTTGTCCTTTTTTTTACTACTGATGACTGATCAGCTATTTGAAGAGAGGGCAGCGCTCATATGAGAGCTGCTTTCTCTGCTCTGTTCACCTGCTCGCCGTAGCATTTGCAGTGATGAGCAGGTAAACAGAGCAGAGAAGGCAGCACTCATACAAAGAAAAACTGACAAACCCTTTAAAGACATACTTGGAAAACATTACATGCAGCGCTACAGAACATATAGGGTCATAGAGCGCCACATATGTACCTCTTACATCCAGTGACTTCTCTTCTCTGATGTAGATATTCTCTTTCCTCTTCTTCTCCTCTCAGACCAGACCACCATGATGACTTCTTTCAGCCACGTCTCGTCTCTGCAGAGTTTAACAGACATCTTACTTTCCTACTTTTCCATCATCCTCCCACCTTCTCAACACCCCATCCTGCCACCCTCAATACTGTGTCCACTGTGCTCCCCAATACTTTTCTGCAGAAACAGTCCCCCTGAAAATACTGGTACCACACCCCTTTATATTGTGCGCTAGTACAAAAAATACCCCCTTCCTTTCAGATAAGACCACCATATAAAACCCTAAATGAGATTCCCCCATCTCAGACCAAACCCCTTTAGACCTCTATGTCAGACCCCATATAAGACCCTAGTTTTAGACCTCAGATCAGACCCACATTAGACTAGTGATGAGTGGCATAGGCACTATTCATTTCCGCAATATTTAGCAAATTTTTCACATAATATTCGCAATAAATTCGCAAATTCTAGAATTCTTTATCTCCAGTCATTATTTTCGCGATTTCGCAAATCGGCACTAATGATGCGCATGTTTTTTGCACAATACATGCACTTCACATTTTATCAGGTCTGAGTAGATATTACTGATTGGTGCACAAAGTATTGTTGTGACATCACAGCACTATGTCTGTAGTATGTAAAGTCAGGTCCATAAATATTGGGACATAGACACAATTCTAACATTTTTGGCTCTATACACCACCACAATGGATTTGAAATGAAACGAACAAGATGTGGTTTAACTGCAGACTGTCAGCTTTAATTTGAGGGTATTTACATCCAAATCAGGTGAACGGTGTAGGAATTACAACAGTTTGCATATGTGCCTCCCACTTGATAAGGGACCAAAAGTGATGGGACAATTGGCTCCTCAGCTGTTCCATGGCCAGGTGTGTGTTATTCCCTCATTATCCCAATTACAATGAGCAGATAAAAAGTCCAGAGTTCATTTCAAATGGGCTATTTGCATTTGGAATCTGTTGCTGTCAACTCTCAAGATGAGATCCAAAGAGATGTCACTATCAGTGAAGCAAGCCATCATTAGGCTGAAAAAAACACAACAAACCCATCAGAGAGATAGCAAAAACATTAGGCGTGGCCAAAACAACTGTTTGGAACATTCTTAAAAAGAAGGAACGCACGGTGAGCCCAGCAACACCAAAAGACCCGGAAGACCACGGAAAACAACTGTGGTGGATGACCGAAGAATTCTTTCCCTGATGAAGAAAACACCCGTCACAACAGTTGGCCAGATCAAGAACACTCTCCAGGAGGTAGGTTTATGTGTGTCAAAGTCAACAATCAAGAGAAGACTTCACCAGAGTGAATACAGAGGGTTCACCACAAGATGTAAACCATTGGTGAGCCTCAAAAACAGGAAGGCCAGATTAGAGTTTGCCAAACGACATCTAAAAAAGCCTTTACAGTTCTGGAACAGCATCCTATGGACAGATAAGACCAAGATCAACTTGTACCAGAGTGATGGAAAGAGAAGAGTATGGAGAAGGAAAGGAACTGCTCATGATCCTGAACATACCACCGCATCAGTGAAGCATGGTGGTGGTAGTGTCATGGCGTGGGCATGTATGGCTGCCAATGGAACTGGTCCTCTTGTATTTATTAATGATGTGACTGCTGACAAAACCAGCAGGATGAATTCTGAAGTGTTTCGGGCAATATTATCTGCTCATATTCAGCCAAATGCTTCAGAACTCATTGGACGGCGCTTCACAGTGCAGATGGACAATGACCCAAAGCAAACTGCAAAAGCAACCAAAGAGTTTTTTAAGGGAAAGAAGCGGAATGTTATGCAATGGCCAAGTCAATCACCGGACCTGAATCCGGTTGAGCTGCATTTCACTTGCTGAAGACAAAACTGAAGGGAAAATGCCCCAAGAACAAGCAGGAGCTGAAGACAGTTGCAGTAGAGGCCTGGCAGAGCATCACCAGGGATGAAACCCAGCGTCTGGTGATGTCTACGCGTTCCAGACTTCAGGCTGTAATTCACTGCAAATGATTTGTAACCAAGTATTAAAAAGTGAAAGTTGGATTTATGATTATTATTCTGTCCCATTACTTTTGGTTCCTTAACCCCTTAAGGACACAGCCTTTTTACACCTTAGGACCAGGCCATTTTTTGAAAATCTGACCAGAGTCCCTTTAAGTGCTGATAACTTTAAAACGGTTTGACTTATCCAGGCCGTTCTGAGATTGTTTTTTCATCACATATTGTACTTCATGACACTGGTAAAATGGAGTCAAAAAAAACATTTTTTTTGCACCAAAAAATACCTAATTTAACAAAAATTTGAAAAAAATTAGCAAATTTCAAAGTTTCAGTTTCTCTACTCCTGTAATACATAGTAATACCCCCAAAAATTGTGATGACTTTACATTCCCCATATGTCTACTTCATGTTTGAATTGTTTTGGGAATGATATTTTATTTTTTGGGGATGTTATAAGGCTTAGAAGTTTAGAAGCAAATCTTGAAATTTTTCCGAAATTTACAAAAACTCAATTTCTAGGGACCAGTTCAGGTCTCAAGTCACTTTGCGAGGCTTACATTATAGAAACCACCCAAAAATGACCCCATCTAAGAAACTACACCCCTCAAGGTATTCAAAACTGATTTTGCATACGTTGTTAACCCTTTAGGTGTTGCACAAGAGTTATTGGCAAATAGGGAGGAAATTTGAGAATTTCATTTTTTTGTCTAATTTTTCATTTTAACCCATTTTTTCCACTAACAAACCAAGGGTTAACAGCCAAACAAGACTGTATCTTTATTGCCCTGACTCTGCCATTTACAGAAACACCCAATATGTGTCCGTAAACTACTGTACGGCCACACAGCGGGGCGTAGAGTGAAAGGTGCGCCGTTTGGTTTTTGGAAGGCTGATTTTTATGGACTGGTTTATTTACACCATGTCCCATTTGAAGCCCCCTGATGCACCCCTAGAGGAGAAAGTCCCTAAAAGTGACCCCATCTAAGAAACTACACCCCTCAAGGTATTCAAAACTGATTTTACATACGTCGTTAACCCTTTAGGTGTTGCACAAGAGTTATTGGCAAATGGCGATGAAATTTGAGAATTTCATTTTTTTGCCTAATTTTCCATTTTAACCCATTTTTTCCACTAACAAAGCAAGGGTTAACAGCCAAACAAGACTGTATCTTTATTGCCCTGACTCTGCTGTTTACAGAAACACCCCATATGTGGCCGTAAACTACTGTACGGGCACACAGCGGGGCGTAGAGTGAAAGGTGCGCCGTTTGGTTTTTGGAGGGCTGATTTTGCTGGACTGTTTTTTTGGCACCATGTCCCATTTGAAGCCCCCCTGATGCACCCCTAGATTATAAACTCCATAAAAGTGACCCCATCTAAGAAACTACACCCCTCAAGGTATTCAAAACTGATTTTACAAACTTTGTTAACCCTTTAGGTGTTGCACAAGATTTAATGGAAAATAGAGATACAATTTCAAAATTTCACTTTTTTGGCAGATTTTAATATTTTTTTTTCAGTTACAAAGCAAGGGTTAACAGCCAAACAAAACTCATTATTTATGGCCCTAATTCTGTAGTTTACAGAAACACCCCATATGTGGTCGTAAACAGCTGTACGGGCACACGGCAGGGCGCAGAAGGAAAGGAACACCATATGGTTTTTGGAAGGCATATTTTGCTGGACTGGTTTTTTTGACACCATGTCCCATTTGAAGCCCCCCTGATGCACCCCTAGAGTAGAAACTCCAAAAAAGTGACCCCATTTTAGAAACTACGGGATAGGGTGGCAGTTTTGTTGGTACTAGTTTAGGGTACATATGATTTTTGGTTGCTCTATATTACACTTTTTGTGCGGCAAGGTAACAAGAAATAGCTTTTTTGGCACCGTTTTTTTTTTTGTTATTTACAACATTCATCTGACAGGTTAGATCATGTGGTAATTTTATAGAGCAGGTTGTCACGGACGCGGAGATACCTAATATGTATACAATTTTTTTTATTTATGTAAGTTTTACACAATGATTTCATTTTTTAAACCCAAAAAATGTTTTAGTGTCTCCATAGTCTAAGAGCCATAGTTTTTTCAGTTTTTGGGCGATTATCTTAAGTAGGGTCTCATTTTTTGCGGGATGAGATGACGGTTTGATTGGCATCTATTTTGGGGTGCATATGACTTTTTGATTGCTTGCTATTACACTTTTTGTGACGTAAGATGACAAAAAATGGCTTTTTTTACACCGTTTTTATTTTAATTTTTTTACGGTGGTCATCTGAGGGGTTAGATCATGTGATATTTTTATAGAGCCGGGCGATACGGACGCGGCGATACCTAATATGTATACTTTTTTTTTTATTTATGTAAGTTTTACACAATGATTTCATTTTTGAAACAAAAAAAATCATGTTTTAGTGTTTCCATAGTCTAAGAGCCATAGTTTTTTCAGTTTTTGGGCGATTATCTTGGGTAGGGTATGATTTTTGCGGGATGAGATGACGGTTTGATTGTTACAATTTTGGCGTACATGCGACTTTTTTGATCACTTTTATTACCTTTTTTGGGAAGTAAGGTGGGCAAAATTTCAATTTCATCATAGTTTTTTATTTTTTATTTTTATGGTGTTCACCGTTCGGGTAAAGTAACATGACCGTTTTATAGATCAGGTCGTTACGGACGCGGCGATACCAAACATGTGTAGGGAATTTTATTTTTTTCATTTTTTATCAGTGATAAATGTGTTTTTTGATTTTTACTTTTTTTTCACTTTTATTCACTTTTTTTTGACCCAGACCCACTTGGTTCTTGAAGATCCAGTGGGTCTGATGTCTGAATAATACAGTACAGTACAATATATATTGTTCTGTACTGTATTTTACTTACACTGAACAGATCTATGCCTTTCAGCACAGATCTGTTCAGCACCATGGACAGCAGGACGCCTGAGAGGCGTCCTGTTGCCATGGGAACCTTCCCCGTCTGCTCAGAACTTCGCAGACGGGGAAGGGTAAGGAGGGGATCTCTCGGGGGGCTCTCTGGGGGCTCTCTCCCTCCCCATCGGGGGGCTGCAAAGGCACAGCAGCCCCCCGATGGGAGAGGGAGGGAGCTCCCTGCGCTGTTAACCTTTTCCATACAGCGGTCCGTACGGACCGCTGTATGGAAAGGGTTAAACGGCTGACATCGCATCGCAGATGTCAGCCGTTTATACCAGGGTGCCAGCAATGTGCTGGCACCCTGGTATCCCCACTAGACACCAACGATTATACAAGGGGAGGCGGGCGGGGGATCGCGATCCCGCCTGCCGCACCGCCCGCCTCCCGCACCGCCCACACCGCCCGCAACCCTCCCCCTGCACCTCCCGCCACCATAAAAATCATTCGGGGGTGCAGGGGGGGGTGAATAAAACTTTTTTTTTAGGCATATAAAGTTTCTGATCCCCGCGGTCAGGGACTGCGGGGACCAGAAACTTCAGAAATCGCAGCAAACCGCAGGTCTGAATTGACCTGCGGTTTGCCGCGATCGCCGACATGGGGGGGTCACGGGACCCCCCCGCGCATTTAGCCTAGGTGCCTGCTCAATGATTTGAGCAGGCACCGGGTTCCGATCACTGCCAGCCGCACGGCAGTGATCGAAAATACACAGGGCGTACATGTACGCCCTGTGTCCTTAAGTACCAGGGCACAAGGGCGTACCTGTACGCCCTATGTCCTTAAGAGGTTAACAAGTGGGAGGCACATATGCAAACTGTTGTAATTCCTGCACCGTTCACCTGATTTGGAAGTAAATACCCTCAAATTAAAGCTGACAGTCTGCAGTTAAAGCCCATCTTGTTTCAAATCTATTGTGGTGGTGTATAGAGCCAAAAATGTTAGAATTGTGTTGATGTCCCAATATTTATGGACCTGACTTTACATACTACAGACATAGTGCTGTGATGTCACAACAATACTTAGTGCACCAATCAGTAATATCTACTCAGACCTGATAAAATGTTAGAATTGTGTCGATGTCCCAATATTTATGGACCTGACTGTATGTATGGACAGCAGAGAAACAGTAATTCCTATCACACTACCTAACACCCTGCACTGGAACCTATCAGCTACAATATATCACTATGTAACCTACACTGACTATCTCCCACTAACTATCTAATGTAACTGCATAAGGAATAGGATCCAGATGAAAGCATAGAACACAGCAATGACACTGCTCTCTCTCAGAACTGCAAAATACTGCATACAAGGGCTGCTGGGGAGGTTCTTATATAGTAAGGGGCAGGCAACTTTCCTATTGGTTGCTAGGGATGTTGCTAAGCTCTGACAAAGATATTGCAGCCTTCTCATTGGCCCACAAGCAAGAAGGGAGGTTAATGATGAAAAAAAAAATCTAGAATATTTGCGATTATGAATATATAGCACTATATTCTACATCTTCTCGAATTCTTGAACTGCCGATATTCGCAATAAAAATTTGTGATTAGAATATTCGCCATCAACACTACATTAGACCTCCATGTAAGACCCTGACCCAATATCAGACCTCAGATAAGACCCCCATTAGACCTCCACACCCCCATATCAGACCTCAGACCGAACCTCCAGACCCCCATATCAGACCACAGACCAGACCTCCAGAGCTCCATTACACCTCAGACCAGACCTCCAGACCCCCTTAGACCTCCAGACCCCCATATCTGACCCCTAGTCAGACCACCAGACCCCCTAGTCATACCTCCAGACCCCCTATTGGACCACTCCAGACCCCCCAGTAGACCACTCCAGACCCCCAGTCAGACCTCCAGACCCCCAATTAGACCACTCCAGACCCCCAGTCAGACCTCCATGCCCCCAGTCAGACCTCCAGACCCCCCCCAGTCAGTCCTCCAGACCCCCCAGTCAGTCCTCCAGACCCCCCAGTCAGACCTCCAAATGTAATGACCCAGAGTGCCATTACCACTCTTTTGCACATTGCTATTGTCTCCCATATGCTAAATTATGTAATCAAAATGAATTTCACTCCATCTCTGACTAATGTGCATATTTATTCTTGCGTAACTGTTCAAGTTCATGTAATTGCATGGTTTACCCCAAAGTGGCAGCATTGCTGGCACAGCTTTACTATGTATGATGGAACCCTTCTTCCATTCTTTTCCTCTCTCTAGAGAGGGCAGAGTTTTTTAGCTAGAGTAGGGGAGTCTCTAACCTACCCCTCAGGGGGAGAGGTTGTAGTTCCAGCTTGTCCCCTGCTGGGGAGAAAGCAGGACTTGTCCTGTCTGGACAGGCCTTGCCTGTAAGTTTATACATGGTTGCATGTCCCCTCCTGGGCTTGCATTGCCTTAAAAGCCAAGCTAAAGAAGCCTGCAGCCAGGAAGAAGTTTTCCTAGGATTACAGTGAGAGTCAGACTACAGAAAGCTAAGTCGCAGCCTACAACAGAAAGCTAAAGGAAAGGTCATTTTTAAGCCAGCCAACATAGCAGAGCTGAAGTAGTTCAGATGTAGGAGAGCTGAGAGAGTTTGCCTGCCAGAACTTCATGCCTAAGCTTGCTGGAAACCAAGTCTGTAAAACAGTTTGGATTGCCGTTTACTCAAGTAAAGCTGTGTTCAACGTTACTACAAGTCTGGACTCCATTTATTCCACTTCCTTCTTCATCCAAGTTATTCATCCGTTTTTGCACTGCTTCGTCTGACCATGGCTGGGATCCAAGGATATACAGGTAGGAGCCCCGTGACACGTGCATACAACACCTTCAGGGACATTGTAGGCCCACCTACACCACTCTGACATTCCTACCCTGGATATCAACACCACCATCCTTAAAGGGGACTCCATGTCCTCGTTGCCTAACTGCAACTGGCGTCACGACTACTTGCTCTGTAAGAGGGACATATATCGTAAAAACCTCCTAGGGGCAAGGGATACCCCAGATGCCGGCAGCCATGCGTTGCACAGACCCCCCATTAGACCACTCCAGACCCCCAGTCAGACCTCCAGTCCCCCAGTCAGACCTCCAGACCCCCAATTAGACCACTCCAGACCCCCAGTCAGACCTAAAGACCCCCAGTTAGACCTCCAGACCCCCCAGTCAATCCTCCAGACCCCGCATTAGACCACTCCAGACCCCCCATTAGACCACTCCAGACCCCCATTAGACCTCTCCAGACCTCCAGTGAGACCTCCAGACCCCCAGTGAGACCTCTCCAGACCCTCAGTGAGACCTCTCCAGACCCCTAGTCAGACCACTCCAGACCCCCAGTCAGACCACTCCAGACCCCCCAGTCAGATCTCCAGACAACTCATTAGACCCCCATATTAGACCTCAGATCAGACTGTAAATGAATAAAGTAACTTCCCTCCCCTGCCGCCACTCTCCCTGTCCTGGCTGTCTTCTCTTCTCAGGGCCCGCGCTGCAGTCACCTGACCTCCTGCAGCGTCAGGTCAGAGTGCGCTCTGCAGACAGCAGCGCGGACCCTGAGAAGAGCGAGCAGGAGGAGGGGTAAGTACTGTACAGCGCTCACAGCGCTTCTCTCCCCCTCCTCCTGCAGACTAGTGAGCATTTTCATAATGGAAGCGCTCACTAGTATTCTCATTATTTCAATATTTCTTTATTTAATCATTCATATATATCGCTCTACTCCTACTCCCCGCTCCCCCATCGCTCCGCCCAAATCATTTTATCCACTTCTGCCATAATCTAGCAAATCTATGTTTTTTCGTGCTTGATACCAAATGGAATTCCTCTCGGCTCAGCGAAGCTCTAGTCAAATTTTCCCATTCCTTAACTGTAGGTCCCACTCTATCTCCCCAGTGTGCAATAATACATTTCCTTGCATAAAATATTAGTTTAGATATTACAACCCGATCTTGAGGGGTGTCTATTTTATCCATCATTCCCAGGACACATATCTCCAAACAAATGGGAATTTTAATCAGATCATTTTTCTCAATTGTTTCTTTTACCTTCCCCCAGAATTTCTGTATTTTTATACATGTCCAAAGTATCTGAATATCATCAGCCCCTTCTTCTCCACATTTTTTACAGCTAAATTTCTCATTTTTAAACCATTTCATAAGAATCCTGGGGGAATAACATAAGCGGTACAGTATATTAAATTGAGTGATTCTATAAGAAAAAAATTTTGATACCCTATTTTTTTCCTGGATGGCTTTTTCCCAGAATTCTTCCTGTTGCGTATTTAGCACTTTTTGCCATCTATGATTTAAAGTACTAATGGCGCTTTTATATGTCTTCTGGTATAACAGCCATCCATATATTTTAGAGGTCAGTTTCCTACCCACTAATAAATTGGAGATATTTATCAACGGTCTTGGCAGGGCGACAATTTGAGTTCCTTTTCCTATCTCAGCTCGCAAAGCATGTTTCAATTGTAGGTTAAAAAAATCAAATTTTTATTTCCTATTTCATTATCATTTTTAAGATCTTGATAGGGGATTATATCCCCCTCTTTCCATACTTGACCTACCTTTATTATTCCATATTTCCACCACACTTTTTGTTCTATTGATTTTAATTCCCTAAGGTGAACGTTGTCCCACAGCAAAGTGTCGAGATGTATTCCCCTCTGAGGCCATAATTCTCTAGCAGTTTTCCAGACTTTGGTCCACAGCTCAAATAAGGGTATTTACAGTATTTGTGCTCTTATTCTCGGTTTTTTCCCTCTCCAAATCAAGTCTGTTATTAAAGTGACTATTCTTTTAAATATGCTTTTGGGAATTATTACCAGTGCATTCCAGAAAATATAATTCAAAGATGGTAATATGCTCATTTTCACCAGCGAAATGCGCCCCGCCATCGAGATGTGAGTTTTTTTCCAAACTTCTATTTTCTTACGAATCTCCTGTATTTTGGGGAGCACATTCAACTGTACATAATCCCTAGAATTAGATGTTATCTGAATTCCTAAATACTTAACCGGATCTTGTTTCTCTTTAATTTCTAATAGTCCTGGTACAAACCCGTTAAGAGGATCAATCGGGATACAGGCCGATTTAGACCAATTTATTTTCAAACCAGCATGATCACCGTACTCCTCAAAAACCTGAAAACTCTTCAAAAGTGAGGCGTGTGACCCCACAAACAACATGATATTGTCTGCATACAGAGCAATTTTTTCCTCCTAAGACCCATACCCTAAAACCCTCTATGTCTTTGTCTTGTCTAATCAGATCAGCCGAAGGTTCCATGGCTATGGCAAATGGCAAAGGAGACAGAGGGCAGCCCTGCCTTACTCCTCTCCCAATATGGAATTTATCGGAGTGTTCACCAGATACTTCAGTATACTGTATAATAACAACCCAAGCTACAAAACTTTCTCCAAATCCCATTCTCCTCAGTGTGGCAAATAAAAATGGCCATTCTATCGTATTGAAGGCTTTTGTGGCATCTATGGTTACGATCATGCGTTCACCACAATTTATAGGCTCCAACTGTATATTCATAAAGTATTTATTTATATTGTCTGCTGTGGTCCTACCTGCCATAAAACCTGACTGATCCCCATGAACGATATCAGACACTACTTTGGATGAGAGTGTCTGTGGAATCATCAAACCCGGACATTAGGGTTCACTTTCTCCCCTTATGCCTTTAATAATACTCAGACTAAAGGAACTGGCGGAGGGGAATGAATGGGACTTAGCTGCAATACCAGGCACAGCCACTACCAAAATGCATGGTGCTGTGCATCATCTGAGCACCGCATCCCCTTGAGCCTGCTGATTGGGGAGTTCTTCATTGATATTAAAGTCCCAGATAACACCTTTAAAGCTCTTCTAGCAACATCTGGTTCTACCAAGTACGTCAAGAAGAATATTCATGCAAACAGCATTTTTCAGTTTTTAATTTTGTATAATAAACTAGGATGACAAAAAAAAATGGAAAAAAATATTGGTTTAAAGAATTTGTGTGATCCAGACAAATCTGTTGACATTTTAAAGGGGTTGAATACTTTTGCACAACACTTTTTAACCTTGCTTTGAAATCGCCACAAGACCACCAATGGGTTAGTTTGCCCACCATGTCGAAAGATAACACTTTGTCCAGAATCTGTATGTGAAATACCTTTTATTTGGCATCGAGGGGACCTGACAGGTGCAGAATTATTATATACGCCATATTATCAGAAAATCATACAAAAATACGGCTCATCTACAGTATCAGGAGAAACCCAAAATAAAATATCAACACTAAAATGTTGGCATGCTCCGTGTACAGATAGCTCCAGATCCAGAACAATAAAGTAAGTGAACCCCTCTGCAGTTAGCTGAAAGTGAAAAGCAGCCAAGTGCTTATTGGATTGTTCTGGACAGGAGAGAAGCGTCTGGGGTGGTGGAGCGGAAATAAGGGGATTATAATACATTGTGTTCTGTTTAAAGGGACATCATCAGGAAACTTCTTTAAACCACTTTTTGTTAAGCTTTTTTTTTTAAATGTCAGCGTGCATTTTTTATGAATTCTTCTAAAAATAAATACAATGTTATAGTTTCCAAATGATCTGACATCTAGTAGAGGGCTGATGATTTTACAGAATGAGGGTGTGGAGGTATCGGGAGTACGAGTGATGTCACATAGTAAGGGTGTGGGGGTATCTGGGGAGGACGAGTGATGTCACATAGTAAGGATATCTGGGGAGGAATAGTGATGTCATAGGGTGAGCGTGTTTGGCTATTTGGAGAAGAATGGTGATGTCAGAGAAAAGAGTAAGGGTGTGGGGTTATCTGGGGAGAACTTGTGATGTCACATGGTGATGGTGTTGGGTTATTTGGAGAGGAATGAGGATATCACAGGATGAGTGTGGACTTATCTGGGGAGGACTGGTGATATCCCTTGGTGAGGGTTTTCAGTTATATGAAGAAGAATGGTAAAGTCACGGGTTAAGGGTGTGGGGTGATCTGGGGAGAACTGGTGATGGCACATGGTGATGGTGTAGATTTATCTGGAAAGGACTGGTGAGGCCACAGGGTGAGAGTATGGAGATATCTGGGAAGGATTTGTGATGTCGCGTGGTAAGGGTATGGGGTTATCTGGAGAGGACTGGTGATGTCACAGGATAAGGGTATGGGCTTATCTGAGGAGGACTGGAGATATCACAGAGTAAGAGTGTGGAGTTATCTTAGGAGGACTGGAGATGTCCTATGGTGAGGGTATTCAGTTATCTGGAGAAGAATAGTTATGTCACAGGGTAAGGGCTCGTTCACACGACCATGACATTTTTGCGGTCTGCAAAAAACGTATGCCACCCGTGCGAAACGGAACCGGAGGCCCATTATAGAAATGCCTATTTTTGTCCGCAAAACGGACAAGAATAGGACAAGACTCATCATTTTTGCGGAGCCACAGAACAGAGCAACGGGTGCGGACAGCACACAGAGTGCTGTCAGCATCTTTTGCGGACCAATTGAAATGAATGGTTTCGTTACGGACCGTATGCGGAACGCAGAAAACGGCCCGTATATGGAACGCAAAATTCGTTCATGTGAACGAGCCCTAAGGGTGTGGGGTGATCTGGGGAGAACTGAAGATGTCACAGGGTGAGAATACAGTATGGGTTTATCTGGAGCGGTCTGGTGATGTCATAGGATAAGGATGTGGGATTTTCTGAGGAGAACTAGTGATGTCACAGGACAAAGGTGATGAGTTATCCAATGGATGATTGATGATGTCGCAGAGTCATGGTGTGGGGTTATCTGGAGACGAATGATGATGTCACATGGTAAGGGTGTGGGTTATCTGGGGAGAATTGGTGATGTTACAGGGTGAAGGTTATCTGGGATGGACTGGTGATGTCAGAGGATAAGTGTGTAGGGTTATCTGGAGAAGAATTGTGATGTCACAAGGTAAGGGTGTGAAATTATCTGTGAATGGATGCTGATGTCACAAGGTTAGGTTATCTGAGGAGGGAAAGGGCTGGTGATATCTCAGACAGAAAAGGCTGGTGACCTCACAGTGATGATGTGTGGGTGTTACATGTAGAAGACTGTCGATGGGTAAGGGTGTGGAGTTATCTAGGGAGGTTTGATGATGTCACAGGGTGACAGTGTGGAGTCAGTGGAGGGCTTGAGATCTCACACGATGGGGTGGGTGATATCTGTGGAGGTCTGATGATATCGCAGTGTGAGGTGGGGTCTGGTGATGTGAGAGATAGGTTTTTATATATTTTGTGAACATCCTGTAGTACACATTTTTGTCCAGAAGGTGGCAGCTAACCAGCTGTGTGAGCCTCTGTACATTTCTTTGTTTCTAAGACAACTGTAGGGAGAAGGTTGAATGCTATTTGCAGTTTTCAAATCTACCTATGAACTCAGAGTTGAAGTTGCTGAAACCACTCCTATCAAGTTAAGGAGCCAATAGTCTTTTCTTAAGGAACACCAGTGGCGTTAAAATTTATGTTACTACTGGGGATACTGGGTGCAGCAGATTTCATATATCACAAAATTATGTTAGAAATCTCACATTTTCCTGTGACTGAAATCCACTCATCTGAGTAAGGACTTAGAATGGGTGCAAACTTAGATTGCCAGAATTAGTCAGGGACACTTCCAGTTGGCATCATAGTAATAATCTCTGCAGGCACATTTTAAACTAGTGGAACATACAAATGGGAAAGCTTTGCAGACATCAATGGATCTAATCCAATACTGGGACCTATAACATGAATGGAGCCCTGTCTGGAAGATCTATAGATAATACACATGTTAGTATCTTCACAGTCTGCAGATGCATTACCAATTACCAGCCCCCACCATAAGGGGGGTTGAATTCCTGGGGGGGGCTTCACTAGAGTACAATATGGGAATGGAAAGGAAAGGAGCAGAATACATGATGGGAGGGGTTCCTTCTGGAGGCGAACATTGCAGAGGAAGAAGAAAACTAAACTAAAAGACACAGAATAACCAGTGTGGGTTACAGCAGATTGTGAGAAAGGGGGATGGGATGCCACATGGCAACTTCTTTGTTCTCTATAGGATTAAAAATCCTCCATCTTGCAATAGAAATGTTGGTCATTTCTCCAACTTACTTCAACTTCTATCAATCACTTTCATATACAATTTTCACCATAACTCAGTTTGCACCAACCTATTACCCTTTAATCAACATTCCTTTTCCTTCAATACACTTATCCACAAACTTTCATTTAATCTACCTCCTACTGCACTTTCCTCCTTATGCAGTTTCGATATGCAGCCTCTAGGGGGAACTCTTACACAATACTACGTATTTCTGGATAATACCGGATATATCTGCTACACAGTATCACAAAAATGTTTTCAACTTTCTGACTGAAACATTTTCCTCTCTTTCTTGCATTAGCTGAGCCGCTGTTAACATCTCCTCATTATATCCTGTAATATTAGAATTGCCCCGTTTTTGTGGTTACACAAAGATCAATCAATACCTGATTACTATCTAACCCGCCAGCTTAAAGCAGTTACATAAAGATCAACTGATATCTGATTACTGTCGAACCCGCTAGCTTAGAGCAGTTACACAAAGATCAAACGATATCTAATCACTATAGAACCCACTAGCTTAGATCAGTTACACAAAGATCAAATGATATCTAATCACTATCAAACCCAAAAATCCTTTAGTGAAGACCCCTGGTCCAATTCACCTTTGTAGGGATATAAAATCAAAATAACTGCCAATTGCTTATTATTCTTCCTAATAGGGACACATAGTCCTAAAGATATGCAGCCGTTATCAACCCTTCGGGACTCATATAGTCTTAAAGATATCCAAGCGATACTTATCCCACGGAACACACAGTTTTAAAGATATTCGGCTGCTATCTAGTCTGATTAGGGTACACACATTACTATGCAATTGGTGTTAATCCTACTCAATTCCCATCATGAGGAACCCTGGTCACTACTCATGAATCTCCAAAACTCTCGTCAGAGCTTGGCTTAGGTCCAATTCTATGTCACGGATATTCAGCTGTCTACCAATTTCCGCTATGTTCCAGCACGTCCTACCACATGAACCACACAAAGAAGGAATTTTCAAACAAGTTCTTTCGTTCTAAAGGACAGATCAGCTATAATTTGAACCCTTCTATTGTGATAACAGTGTGTCTGGTGATGTCATTGTCCCTCTCAGGTTTCAGGCTTCATTGACATTTTTGTTGCACTCCATCACATGGAATATAAAGAACAATATAAAGAACCTAATAAGTAAAAATATAGACAAGTTATGGCCTCCTATATCCAAGGAGTCAGAGGAGAGAAGAGCCTGAGGAACGAGGGGGATATTACAGTTGAGGCCGATTGTACAATATATTACCCACATATAATGACTGAGAGTTATAATTAATCCTGAATGAGGTTAGTCATCGAAGGATGGTGCAAATCTATGGGGTCTTAGTGAGGACGAACCAGTATTCTGAACTGGCAATGAAATTACATGTGGCTGCCCGTCAATGTCAATCCTAAGGCCTCCCCACCTCCAGACAAGCTGTCAGTAGGGTGAATTAGTCTCATGTTTTATAGTATTGACTATAATTATTAAAGTAACGAGAGAAACAACATTCCCCAGAGAGTCCGGGACCCGATGGGACCTAATTACATTGTGTTGTTTGCAAACAAGTCATTGTTGATGTTTGTGAGTAGATACAGGCATATTATAGAATTTATAGGGAGGGCACATGGGGCCACCGAGGCCACTACCAAACAGGGTCCTCCTCCACCTTCCTTGGGATCTACAGGACAAGCACATCCGTTACTGCTGTAAACCTGGGGCTTGAAGTCTGGCACGTGGGCACTATATGGAGCTGTTATGTGTAATATGGTGATATTCAGCACTATGTGGTACTATTATATGGACACTGTATAGTGATGTTATTTGGCAGTAGTATATCAGAATTTTATAGCATTTTTATGTAGGACACTGCGTGGCACTATATGGGTACTATACATTGATCTACTGAAATTTGAGTATTACAGTGTGGTAACATCCAGCACCATATGACATGTTTTTTTTTGGTGATTATATGGCGACGCTAGTTGGCCGCTCTGTGGCACTGATTGTTGAGGTTCTGTCTTTTGAGTCCTATATGACGATCTAGTAGGGGCATTGTATGGCGTAGTTATTTGGGCATTTTTGCTATTATGTGATATTGCAATATTGCTATAATGCAGTAACAATTACCATTGACATAGATCTACAGCAGCAGAGGGTTCGGAGCTCTGTATCAGAAAATAAACCTCCAACCCCTGTAAAGATAAAGGAAACAATACAGAAAGTTCAGCTAAAAAATCAAAAACAAAAAACACATCTTCATTGCCTTGTCTCGAGCGGCAGACACAAAATTTTTAAAAAGTTAGCAGAAAATAATTGAACCGTAAAGCGCAGTAGCGCTGAGCTCAGCGGATAAGTCTGCAGGTTCTGCAGTTCAGCTCACCATCAATCCTCGGAATGGCCATTGTTATGTGTTTGCCTTATTGAGCAAATCGTTCAGAGGAATCCAGCGGACAAGGAGAGAACGGCGGCGGGATGTGATTCAGCGTCGGCAGCAGTTAGCCTTGATGTAAAAATTTTAAACGATGGATAAAATGTAATACGAAATGTCATTCTGCAAATGGTCAGAAAGTTAAGTGACGGCAAAATGACTTCAGTCTGACTGCAAGGAATGACCTGGAAGATGGAAATTCTGTAACAGCGTGGATTAACCTCTTCAAGACCAGGACCATTTTCATTTTAGCATTTTAGTTTTTTTTCCTCGCCACATTCCAAGAGCCATAATTTTTTTTAATTTTCCATTCACATTTTTGCAGGACAAGTTATATTTTTTGTTTATAGCACCATGTAGGTTACCATGTCTTGTATTGGCAAATGGAAAAAAATTCTGGGTGGGGTGAAAATTGTAAAAAAAAAATATTATTCCACCAAGGTTTTTTGAGTTTTGATATTAAGATGTTCACTGTTTGCGCAAAAATTACACAACTTCCTTATTCTGCGGGTCAATACACTTATGGCAAACTTGTATAGTTTTGATTTTGTTTTACTACTTTTAACTACTTCACATCCGGGGCCATTTGCCCCCTTCCTGACCAGGCCTAATTTTGTTAATCTGACATAAGTGGTAATAGCTTTGGAACACTTTTACTTATCAAAGCCATTCAGAGATTGTTTTCCCGTCACACATTGTACTTCATGATAGTCATAAATTTGAGTCAATATATTTCACCTTTATTTATAAAAAAAATTACCAAATTTACCAAAAATGAGGAAAAATTCGCAATTTTAAAAATTTCAATTTCTCTGCTTTTAAAACAGAAAGTGATTCCTCATAAAATATTTATTACTTAACATTCCCCATATGTCTCCCTTATGTTGGCATCATTTAGTAAAAGTCATTTTATTTTTTGAGGACGTTAGAAGGCTTAGAATTTTAGAAACAATTCTTAAAATTTTTAAGGAAATTGCCAAAATCCACATTTTAAGGACCAGTTCAGGTCTGAAGTCACTTTGTAGGGCTTACATAGTGGATACCCCTCATAAATTACCCCATTGTAGAAATTACACCCTTCAAGTTACTTAAAACTGATTTTACAAACTTTGTTAACCCTTTAGGTGTTCAACAAGAATTAAAGGAAAATGTAGATCACATTTTTTAATTTCACTTTTTTGGCAGATATTCCATTTTAATATTTTTTTTTCTTTAACACATCAAGGATTAACAGCCAAACAAAACTTAATATTTATTACCCTGATTCTGCCGTTCACAGAAACACCCCCTGTGGTCGTAAACTGATGTAAGGGCACACGGCAGGGCGCAGAAGAAAAGAAGCCCCATATGGTTTTTGGAAGGCAGATTTTGCTGAACTGGTTTTTAGATGCCATGTCCCATTTAAAGCTCCCCTGATGCACCCTTACAGTAGAAACTCCCCAAAAGTGTTCCGATTTTGAAAAAGTAGGGGATAAGGTGCCAGTTTTATTGGTACTATTTTGGGGTACATATCATTTTTAATTGCTCTATATTACGTTTGTTGTGAGGCAAGGTAACCAAAAAATGGCTGTTTTGGCACTGTTTTTATTTTTTACAACATTCATCTGACAGGGTAGATCATGTGCTTTTTTTATAGAGCAGGTTGTTACGGACGCAATAATATCAAATATGTCTACTGTCACGACCGCTATCCCAGCAGCAGTCGTGTCGCACCAGACGGAGGGGAAGGGGGACCCTTATCTACGGATGGGAAATAGAATGGCCACCCCTGACTAACCCTAAGCTGGCACCTGTCTGCCCTGATACCCTAGACGGGGTGTGAACCCGTGCGGCGAGCAGGATGCCTAAACCCTCAGTCGCCCTAACAACACTGGACTGGGGAAAGGCCGATGGGAGCGCTAGTCACCATCACTCATGTCTAGGAGAACAGCAGGGGAAGACACCAACAAACAAACTATATCAGAGATAGACTTATCCAGTCACGAGCAGAGAAGGCGATCCCAATCACGACAGTCCACGCCGGACAAGAGCTCCACAGCAACACCATCAAACGATCTCCTTCCAAGGTCAGAGTAGCACTGGAAGTAAGGACTATATCTGGCAATGACTGCAAGTGAAACTGAAACTAATATAGTAGCTGGGAGTGGCAGACAGGACTCACCTGAGAAGGATGCCTACAAACTCCCAGTCAGGACAAAAAGGCTCACAAGGCAAAACCCAGATGACATACCCTGAACCACGGAGCAAACTCACAAGCTATCGCGAGTAGCAAGTCGCTGCGACCTTCTCCTCCCAGACCTGTCTGGATCAGTCACAGTCATGACAGTACCCCCCTTTCTACTAGGGGCCCCTGGACCCTCAAGACCAGGCCTCTCCGGATGGGAGCTATGAAAAGCCCGAATGAGTCTGTCCGCTTTTATCTCTGATGCTGGAACCCACATTCTCTCTTCGGAACCATAACCTTTCCAGTGCACCAGGTACTGAAGAGAGCGGCGAACATATCGTGAATCAACAATCTTTTCTACCTGAAACTCAAGACTGCCATCAACAACCACCGGTGGAGGCGGTAGTGGCAATGGTTCAGGAGGTTCTACATATCTCTTAAGCAGAGATCTGTGGAAGACATTATGGATCCTTAGAGTCTGAGGTAGCTCCAGACGAAAAGCCACCGGGTTAATGATCTTAATTACCCTATAAGGACCAATAAATCTCGGACCCAATTTCCACGAGGGAACCTTCAACTTGATATTTCTGGTAGACAACCACACCAAGTCATTCACCCCAAGGTCCGGACCTTCAGAGCGCTTCCTATCAGCCGCACGTTTGTATCTACCACCAATTCTCTTCAAACTTTCTTGCACACTCTGCCACACTGAAGAAAGTGAAGACGCAAATCGTTCCTCCTCGGGAATCCCAGACGGCCCCCCCTCACTAAACGTACAAAACTGAGGATGGAAACCATACGCACCAAAAAATGGTGACTTATCGGTGGATTCTTGACGACGATTATTAATGGCAAACTCGGCTAACTGTAAATAAGATGACCATTCCTCCTGATTTTCGGAAACAAAGCATCTCAAATATGTCTCTAGGTTTTGATTGGTACGTTCAGTCTGACCGTTCGACTGTGGATGGAAAGATGAAGAAAACGACAGATGAACCCCTAAACGAGAACAAAAAGCTTTCCAAAATTTAGAAACGAATTGGGTACCACGATCCGAAACAATATCGGAAGGGACCCCGTGAAGCTTCACGATGTGGTCAATAAAAACCTGAGCCAGTGTGTTAGCATTAGGCAATGCGGCAAGAGCAATAAAGTGCATCATTTTACTGAATCTGTCAACAACTACAAGAATAACAGTCTTCCCCGCTGATACTGGTAGATCCGTAATGAAATCCATTGACAGGTGCGTCCAAGGCCTGTTGGGGATGGCCAGAGGTAAAAGACGCCCTGCCGGACGAGTATGATCTACCTTAGAACGAGCACAGGTAGCACATGCAGACACAAAATTCAACACCTCCTGGCGCCATTTAGGCCACCAGAACCGACGAGACACTAACTCAGAGGTTGCCCTACTACCTGGGTGTCCTGCCAGTGTGGAGTTATGGTGTTCTTTTAGTATCTCCAGTCGTAAATTTTCTGGCACAAACAGTTTACCCGAGGGGCAGGAGGCCGGGGCGTCCCCCTGAGCCTCCAACACCCTCCCCTCCAAACCTGAGTGTAATGCAGAGACCACCACCCCCTTTTGCAAAATGGGCTCTGGTACCTCAACATCACCCCCTCCAGGAAAACTTCGAGACAATGCATCCGCCTTAGTATTTTTTGCCCCCGGGCGATAGGTTATTACAAAATTAAACCTAGTAAAAAATAACGACCACCGAGCCTGTCTAGGGGTGAGACGTTTAGCAGACTCCAGATATAATAAGTTTTTGTGGTCAGTAATCACCGTGACGGGATGAACCGCCCCCTCCAAAAAATGACGCCACTCCTCAAAAGCCAACTTAATAGCCAAAAGTTCCCTGTTGCCAATATCATAGTTCCTTTCTGCAGTAGACAATTTCTTCGAAAAGAAAGAACACGGACGCCATTCACCAGGGGACGGGCCCTGAGATAGTACCTCTCCCACCCCCACCTCTGATGCGTCAACCTCTACAATAAAAGGAAGCGAGACATCTGGCTGTACGAGAATAGGGGCCGAGGTGAATCTCTCCTTTAGAGATGCAAAGGCAGTTTTGGCTGCATGTGACCATTTGGAAAAATCGGATCCCTTTCGGGTCATGTCCGTCAGTGGTTTGACCACCAAGGAATAGTTCTTTATAAACTTTCTATAAAAATTGGCAAACCCCAGGAAGCGTTGCAATGCCTTCAGGTTCTCAGGCAGATCCCAGTCTATAATCGCCCGGACTTTCTCTGGATCCATGCGGAAACCTGAATCTGACAACACATATCCCAGAAATGGCAGTTCTTTTACGGCGAACACACATTTTTCTAACTTAGCAAACAATTTGTTGGCCCTTAATATCTGCAGCACTTGTCTCACATGGATCTTATGTGTATCCAGATCCGGGGAATAGACCAGGATGTCATCAAGATATATCACAACAAATCTCCCGATAAGGTGACTAAAAATATTGTTGACAAAATGTTGGAATACCGCAGGCGCATTAGTAAGACCAAATGGCATGACCAGATTTTCATAATGCCCTTCCGGAGTATTAAAAGCCGTCTTCCACTCATCCCCCTCTTTGATGCGAACCAGGTTATAGGCTCCTCTGAGATCCATTTTGGAGAACCATTTAGCACCAGCAACCTGATTAAAGAGGTCGGGAATGAGAGGAAGAGGATAGGGATCTCGGATAGTTATCCGGTTTAATTCCCAGAAATCCAGGCAAGGACGTAGGCCCCCATCTTTCTTTTTAACGAAAAAGAACCCTGCAGCCACAGGTGAAGAAGAGGGTCTGATGTGTCCCTTAGCCAAACTCTCCGAAATATAATCTTTCATAGCCTTCCTCTCCGGGCCGGAAAGATTGTATAACCGGGTTTTAGGTAGTTTTGCCCCAGGTAATAGATTAATCGGGCAATCATACGGACGATGAGGTGGTAACCTCTGACAACCCTTCTCAGAGAACACATCCATAAAATCTGACAGAAAGGCAGGTAAAGATGTTACAGAGAGTGTAGAGCACCTACTACTCAAGCAGTTGTCCTTACAACGTTCACTCCACTCCACAATCTCCCAGGCCTGCCAATCCACCACTGGATTGTGAGTCACCAGCCAGGGAAGCCCCAATACTATAGGAGCCGGAAGACCGTCCAGGACATAACAAGAGATATGCTCTTTATGGAGGTCCCCTACCTGCAGATGGATATTATGGATGATCTGAGTTAACTCTCTCTGAGTAAGAGGGGAGGAGTCGATGGCAAAAACAGGAATAGTTCTGCGTATCGGTTCTGGAGTAAAACCCAGAGCCTGAGCAAACCGTGAATCCACCAAGTTGACCCCCGCCCCACTGTCCAAAAAGACGGAACAGATCTCAGTTTTATTGCCCGCCTCAACGGTAGGGGACAACAAAAACTGAGACATGCGTATGGAGGAAACGAATACGCCCAGACTGTTATCCTCCGCACAATCTGGGGACTCTAGTTTTCCGGCGGCTCCTTTGTTTGTGGTCTCTTGGGTTCTGAGGGACAAACCTTTACAAAATGCCCCCACCCCCCACAACGAAAACAAACCTCTGACCTACGGCGGAATTTAGGAGGATTCACCCGTCTAGTGGCGCCCCCTATTTGCATTGGTTCGACTGGACCATAACAGACCGATCCCTGCCCTATAGAGGCCTCAGTAAAATTTAATAGTCTCTCCCTGATTCGTCTGTCGATTCTTATGGACAGAGACATAGCAGCCTCAAGAGACCCAGGGACCTCGTATACCGCCAGCGCGTCTTTAAATTTTTCATACAACCCCTGGCAGAACTGACTCCTAAGGGCCGAGTCGTTCCATAACGTATCAGTAGCCCACCTACGGAATTCGGAACAATATAGTTCAGCAGACCGGTTCTCTTGCCGAAGTCTACGTAGCTTAGACTCAGCCAGTGAGACCCTGTCCGGGTCATCATATACGAGACCCAGGGCTTCAAAAAACTCCTCCACTGATCGTAAGGCCGGAGAGTCTGATGGTAGGGAGAAAGCCAAGCCTGCGGATCTCCTTGCAGGAGAGAAATTACAATGCCCACCCGTTGTTCCTCACCGCCGGAGGATCTAGGGCGTAACCTGAAGAACAATTTGCAAGCTTCTCTGAAGGTTACAAATTGGTCTCTCCCTCCTGAGAACCTATCAGGTAAAGCCACTTTTGGCTCAGGAGTACCTTGGTTTCCCGTAGCAACGGTGGAACCCAAGGATTGCTGCTGCCGCACTGTTGCTTTTAATCCTGCCACTTCAAGGGATAAACACTGTAATTGTTTCGCCAAAACCGAAACCGGATGCATAGTGGAACAGACAAAATACAAAGCAAAACAGCAAGCAAAAAAGAAAAAAAAAATGAAATGTCACTTTTTTTTTTTTTTTAAAAGGCCAGATATACTGTCACGACCGCTATCCCAGCAGCAGTCGTGTCGCACCAGACGGAGGGGAAGGGGGACCCTTATCTACGGATGGGAAATAGAATGGCCACCCCTGACTAACCCTAAGCTGGCACCTGTCTGCCCTGATACCCTAGACGGGGTGTGAACCCGTGCGGCGAGCAGGATGCCTAAACCCTCAGTCGCCCTAACAACACTGGACTGGGGAAAGGCCGATGGGAGCGCTAGTCACCATCACTCATGTCTAGGAGAACAGCAGGGGAAGACAGCAACAAACAAACTATATCAGAGATAGACTTATCCAGTCACGAGCAGAGAAGGCGATCCCAATCACGACAGTCCACGCCGGACAAGAGCTCCACAGCAACACCATCAAACGATCTCCTTCCAAGGTCAGAGTAGCACTGGAAGTAAGGACTATATCTGGCAATGACTGCAAGTGAAACTGAAACTAATATAGTAGCTGGGAGTGGCAGACAGGACTCACCTGAGAAGGATGCCTACAAACTCCCAGTCAGGACAAAAAGGTTCACAAGGCAAAACCCAGATGACATACCCTGAACCAAGGAGCAAACTCACAAGCTATCGCGAGTAGCAAGTCGCTGCGACCTTCTCCTCCCAGACCTGTCTGGATCAGTCACAGTCGTGACATCTACTTTATTTGTTAGTTTGTTTGTTTCAGTTTTACATAATAAAGCATTTTTGAAAAAAAAATCATGTTTTTGTGTCTCCATATTCTGAATGCCATATTTTTTTTATTTTTATGCCGATCGTCTTGTGCAGGGGCTTGTTTTTGCAGGAAGAGTTGATGTTTTTATTGGTACATTTTTAGGTACTGTGGGGTTGTGCTCTGGTAGACAGGCTACTGGACGCAGTATAGAGGCAATCACAAAGTCTTTAACTTAAACAGTTCGGTGTTTATTCACACATAAGGAAAAACAAACATGACCGTTCACAGTCTTGGTGTTTGTTCTCACCATGCAATGTCCATAGAACAAAATCTTCACCTGGTTAGCAGTTTTCCACCCGCAGTCCACAGCAGGCTTTAGGGGCCTGTTTCCCGGCATGCAGCTCTCAGCCCTTTAGCACGGCACAACTTCACAGGTCCCAAAACACAGAGACTCCCCAGCTTCTCTGTCAGATGGAGGATCATCCACATCCAGCTGAGACTGCTGGCTGGGTTTTATATAGGCCAAAAAAGACCCGGCCTGGAGCGTGGGGAGTAGCCACCCACCCTGCACTTTGGCTACTCCCAGTAAGAGCCGGCCCGGATCGGCTTTACAGCCATACTAACATCAAACAGTGTCAGTCAGCACTAGCTGCCGCTGACACCTAAAACTACCGGCTCTTACCTCACCAAGGCCGGGAATCTTGGTGACACATACCTTCCATCAATGATGGCCCCTTGCGCTTTCCTACATACCTCCCCTCTTTGTTCAACCCTGAGGGGGTGAACACCCGCCAGACAGTGTACCCGGGACAGGGCATCTGCGTTTCCCTTTAACCTGCCTGCCCTATTTTCCATGGAAAATTTAAAGTTTTGTAATGACAAGAACCACCTGGTGACCCGAGCATTCCTCTCTTTGGCCTGGCTCATCCACTTGAGAGGGGAAAGGTCGGTTACCAGACAGAACTTTCTCCCCAACAGGTAATAGTGGAGAGACTCAAGTGCCCATTTGATGGCCAGGCACTCTCTCTCTACTATACTGTACCTAGTCTCGGCTGGGGTAAGCTTCCGGCTCAGGAAAACAACAGGATGTTCCTCCCCATTTATGTCCTGAGAGAGTACATCTCCGAGGCCTACTTCAGAGGCATCGGTCTGTACCACAAACTCCCTCTTGAAGTCAGGCGTCACCAATACCGGGGACCAACACAGGGCCGACTTCAAAGTGGAGAAAGCCTTTTCTGCCTGCTCATTCCACTGAACCGTCACTGACTTGTGTCCCTTCAAAAGGCCTGTCAATTGTGCAGTACCAAAATTATCCCCGGAGACATTTAGGTCGGCTAGGTCCGGACCTGGCGTCTAGTACTCCATGTCTCCTACCATCACACTTAGCGGGGTTGTCTCCCCCTCTTCCACCGAAGTGGCAGTCACCCCTACCACTGGCCCTTCGGACTCAGGTTCCCAGGGTTCTGGTCTCCCCCCTGAGCCGGGCCACTCTGCTAGGGTCACATCTGTCTCACTGGTATCGGTAACTTTCGTGTCTGGCCATAGTAACATAGTACATAAGGCCGAAAAAAGACATTTGTCCATCCAGTTCGGCCTGTCATCCTGCAAGTTGATCCAGAGGAAGGCAAAAAAAAAACTGTGAGGTAGAAGCCAATTTTCCCCACTTTAGGGGAATAAAAAATTCCTTCCCGACTCCAATCAGGCAATCAAAATAACTCCCTGGATCAACGACCCCTCTCTAGTAGCTATAGTCTGTAATATTATTACACTCCAGAAATACATCCAGGTCCCTCCTGAATTCCTTTATTGTACTGATCATCACCACCTCCTCAGGTAGAGAGTTCCATAGTCTCACTGCTCTTACCGTAAAGAATCCTCTTCTATGTTTGTGTACAAACCTTCTTTCCTCCAGACGCAGAGGATGTCCCCTCGTCACGGTCACAGTCCTGGGAATAAATAGATGATGGGATAGATCTCTGTACTGACCCCTGATATATTTATACATAGTAATTAGATCTCCCCTCAGTCATCTTTTTTCTAAACCGAATAACCCTAATTTTGATAATCTTTCAGGGTACTGTAGTTGCCCCATTCCAGTTATTACTTTAGTTGCCCTCCTCTGGACCCTCTCCAGCTCTGCTATGTCTGCCTTGTTCACAGGAGCCCAGAACTCTTCACAGTACTCCATGTGCGGTCTGACTAATGATTTGTAAAGTGGTAGGACTATGTTCTCATCACCGGCATCTATGCCCCTTTTGATGCAACCCATTATCTTATTGGCCTTGGCAGCAGCTGCCTGACACTGGTTTTTGCAGCTTAGTTTGTTGTTTATAAAAATTCCTAGATCCTTTTCCATGTCAGTGTTACCGAGTGTTTTACCATTTAGTATGTATGGGTGACTTGCATTATTCCTTCCCATGTGCATAACTTTACATTTGTCAGTGTTAAACCTCATCTGCCACTTATCTGCCCAAGCCTCCAGTCTATCCAGATCCATCTGTAGTTGTATACTGTCCTCTGTAGTATATATATACAGTATACTGTCCTCTGTAGTATATATATATAGTATACTGTCCTCTTCAGTGTTAATTACTTTACACAGTTTAGTGTCATCTGCGAAAATTGATATTTTACTATGCAAGCCTTCTACAAGATCATTAATAAATATATTGAAATGAATAGGGCCCAATACTGACCCCTGAGGTACCCCACTAGTGACAGTGACCCAATCTGAGTGTGTACCGTTAATAACCACCCTCTGTTTTCTATCACTCAGCCAGTTACTTACCCACTTACAGGCGTTTTCTCCCAGTCCGAGCATTCTCATTTTATATACTAACCTTTTATCTGGTACAGTGTCAAATGCTTTGGAGAAGTCTAGATATACGACATCCATTGATTCGCCGCTGTCAAGTCTAGAACTTACCTCCTCATAGAAACTGATTAAATTAGTCTGACATGACCGATCCCTCACGAAGCCATGCTGATATGGCGTTATTTGCTTATTTCCGTTGAGATGCTCTAATATAGCATCTCTCAGAAAACCTTCAAACAGTTTACCCACAACAGATGTTAAACTTACCGGCCCATAGTTTCCAGGCTCTGTTTTTAGACCCTTTTTGAATTTTGGCACCACATTTGCCATGCGCCAATCCTGTGGGACATTCCCTGTCAGTATAGAGTCCGCAAATATCAGAAATAAGGGTCTAGCTATGACATTACTTAATTCCCTTAGGATACGGGTGTGTATGCCATCCGGTCCTGGCGATTTGTCTATTTTAATCTTTTTAAGTCGCTGATGTACTTCTTCCTCGGTCAGACAGGGCACTTTAAATGGGGAAATTACTTTTACATTCAGAATTTCATCTGACAGTTTATATTCCTCAGTGAATACATTGGAGAAAAAAATATGTAACAGCTTTGCTTTCTCCTTGTCGCTCTCTGCGACTCCCCCCTCATTACTCTTTAAAGGGCCGACACCTTCAGATTTATACTTTTTAACATTTATATAATTGAAGAACATTTTAGGGTTAGTTTTACTCTCTTTAGCAATTAATCTCTCGGTCTCTAGTTTGGCCGCTTTTATTTGTTTTTTACATGTACTGTTTTGTTCCTTATAGTTTTTCAGTGCTTCCGTGCTACCCTCCTGTTTTAGTGTTTTATATGCTTTCTTTTTGTCATTTATTGCTTTCTTTACAGTTCTGTTTATCCACATTGGTTTCTTTTTGTTCCTTAACCTTTTATTCCCATACGGTATGTACCTCTCACAATGAGATTTTAGGATGATTTTAAAGATGTCCCATTTTGTGGCTGTATTTTTTTTTTGGAGGACTTTGTCCCAGTTAGTTAGGCCTATGGCCTCTCTTAGTTGGCAAAATTTTGCTTTTTTGAAGTTTGGTATTTTTGTTCCTCCCTGTAGAAACGCTCTTTTGAATGATAATTGGAAGGTTATTACTTTATGGTCACTATTTCCCAGGTGTCCCCCGACCTGCACGTCTGTTGTTCTGTCAGGTCTATTGGTTAATACTAAGTCCAGTATGGCCGTCCCTCTAGTCGAGTCCTGAACCAGTTGGGAAAGGTAATTGTCTTTGGTTATTGCCAAGAATCTGTTTCCTTTATGAGATATACAAGTTTCAGTTTCCCAGTCTATATCTGGGTAGTTGAAGTCCCCCATAATAACCACCTCATTATTATCTGCCGCCTCGTCTATCTCATTTAGTAGTAGATTTTCTGTGGACTCTGGTATATTAGGTGGTTTATAGTAAACTCCTATTAGTAATTTATTATTGTTTTTAGCTCCATGTATCTCTACCCACAGTGACTCCACATGTTCATGTCCCTCACTTATATCTTCACGGAGTGTGGGCTTTAGACAAGACTTTACATAAAGGCAAACCCCTCCCCCTCTCCGGTTTTGACGATCATTTCTAAACAGACTGTAACCTAGTACATTAACTACCCAGTCATAGCTATCATCCAGCCATGTCTCAGTTATTCCCACTGTCATAGCTATCATCCAGCCGTGTCTCAGTTATTCCCACTATGTCATAGTCCTCCTCACACATCACTAATTCCAGTTCCCCAGTTTTTATTTGTCAGGCTTCTGGCATTAGTATACATACATTTGAGAGGTTTATGTACCGTATTTTTCGCCCTATAAGACGCACCGGCCTATAAGATGCACCTAGGTTTTTGAGGACGAAAATAAGAAAAAAAATATTTTTAACCAAAAGGTGTGCTTTTGGTGGGTTTTGAATTAATGGTGGTCTGTGCATGACACTATTATGGGGGAACTGTGGATGATGTACTGTCATGTGGGGGATCTGTGTATGGCACTGTTATGGGGGACCTGTGGATGGCACTGTTATGGGGGATCTCTGGATGGCACTGTTATGGGGGATCTCTGGATGGCACTGTTATGGGGATCTGTGGATGGCGCTGTTATGGGGGATCTGTGGATGGTACTGCTATGGGGTGGGAGATCTGTGGATGGCATTGTTATGGGGTGGGGGATCTGTGGATGGCATTGTTATGGGGTGGGGGGATCTGTGGATGGCATTGTTATGGGGTGGGGGATCTGTGGATGGCATTGTTATGGAGTGGGGGATCTGTGGATGGAACTGTTATGGGGGGATCTGTGGATGACACTGCTATATGTCATCCACAGATCCCCCTCATAACAGTGTACCCCAAAATACACCGGCCCTCTGCTCACCGAATTATTTATAAACATGAATCCTCATCCTGTTATTAAGTTGAACTAACGCTGCGCTCTCCCATGTTCCCCTGTATCCCCACAGCACTTACGAACAAGCTCCTATAGCAGGCAGAGCGGACGGCACCAGTAACGTCACTCACTGACGTCGCGCGCCTGCTCCACCTGCTTCATTCATAAAGTGGGCGGAGCATGCGCTCAACGTCAGTGAGTGACGTTACTGCTGCCGTCGATGAGGATTTATGTTTATAAATACTGCGGTGAGCGGCGGGGCCCGGTGTAAGAGTACAGTGACTGCACCGGGCCCCGCCCCTAGTTCCGGACTCCAGCCCCTCCTCTCTCCCCACTCATACATCGCAGTCCGCGATGCTGCAGCGTCGCAGACTGCGATGTAAAATGGAAGCATTCGCCCCATAAGACGCAGGGGCATTTTCCCCCCACTTTTGGGGGGGGAAAAAGTGCATCTTATGGGGCGAAAAATACGGTATATTTTTTACCCTACACCTTTTCTTCTCATAGGGGTAGTCTCTCCCAATTATTAGTTCATACGGTAATTTTGTGACGACACCACCTCATGAGTCCACCTGCCAGCCACCGTTGATATAGAGTCCAGGGAGGTGGGATAGTCCTTTAAGTCCCCATGAATGCACACAACGCTGACCTTTCGGCCAGTATACTCAAAAGGCCGCTCCAGGGCAGCTCTTACCAGGGACACCAGGCTCCCTGAATCCAGCAGTGCCACCGCCAGAGTGTCCCCCACTTCCACCTGGCACAGGTGGCTATTGTCTACAGTCTCGGAGGTACCTGTGGCACACAGCTTCCTGGCATACAATGAGTGGCGGTAGCCATAGTTGGTATCCATAGGTTCAACCCGATAAGGACAGTTGGCCCTTATGTCTGTGTCCAGGCTCGTGACACCGGCAGCAAACCACCGGGGCTGGGGCTGCAGGGGATAGGTCCCGGGCTGGTTTGGCTGGCACCGGCCGCCGGGTCGGGTTTTGACTGGCCCCCTCCCAAAAGAACCTCCCTGCAGATTTCCGGTGGCCTCGTAGCGCTTCACCAGGTCGACCATCTCTAAGGCATTACTAGGAGACACCTGGCCGATCCAGTGCTGGAGAGGGTACGGCAAAGCCCTCCGCCAACAGACGGTCCAGCATAGCAGTGGAAGTAAATATGTCAGGCTGCAGCCATTTTTTCAACCGGTGTAGCAGGTCATAATATTGTGGTCTGGCGGGTTCAGCCGAGTTAAATTCCCACTGGTGCACCCGCTGAGCCCAGACCAATACATTCACCCCCAGTCTCGCCAGCATCTCACCTTTTACGGTCGGGTAGTCGGCCGCTTGATCATCGGGGGGAGATCAAAAAACACTTGCTGGGGTCCAGAAGCCGGGAACGGAGCGACGACCTCAGCCCACTGGTCTCGGGGTAATTTCTCCCTCATGGCCACCTTTTCTAATATTGCCAGATAGGTCTCAACTAGAGTTGAGCGAACACCTGGATGTTCGGGTTCGAGAAGTTCGGCCGAACTTCCCGGAAATGTTCAGGTTCGGGATCCGAACCCGACTCGAACTTCGTTGAAGTCAATGGGGACCCGAACTTTTCGGCACTAAAAAGGCTGTAAAACAGACCAGGAAAGAGCTAGAGGACTGCAAAAGGCAGCAACATGTAGGTAAATCCCCTGCAAACAAATGTGGATAGGGAAATGAATTAAAATTAAAATAAAAAATAAAAAAATTAACCAATATCAATTGGACAGAGGTCCCATAGCAGAGAATCTGGCTTTAAGTCAGCAGAGAATCAGTCTCTTCATGCCATAGCAAAGAATCAGGCTTCACGTCACCCACCACTGGAACAGGCCACTGTCACATATTTTTTCCCAGGCACCCAGGCAGAGGAGAGAGGTCCCGTAACAGAGAATCTGGCTTCATGTCAGCAGAGAATCAGTCTTCATGTCATAGCAGAGAATCAGGCTTCACGTCACCCACCACTGGAACAGGCCACTGTCACATATTTAGGCCCAGGCACCCAGGCAGAGGAGAGAGGTCCCGTAACAGAGAATCTGGCTTCATGTCAGCAGAGAATCAGTCTTCATGTCATAGCAGAGAATCAGGCTTCACGTCACCCACCACTGGAATAGGCCACTGTCACATATTTAGGCCCCGGCACCCAGACAGAGGAGAGAGGTCCCGTAACAGAGAATCTGGCTTCATGTCAGCACAGAATCAGTCTTCATGTCATAGCAGAGAATCAGGCTTCACGTCACCCACCACTGGAACAGGCCACTGTCACATATTTAGGCCCAGGCATCCAGGCAGAGGAGAGAGGTCCCGTAACAGAGAATATGGCTTCATGTTGTTGTGCCTTTTCATAGGTAAATGCATTCATATCCAATTCATTATTGTCAAAATGGATGTTCATTGCCTTTAAGAGCCATGCTCAACTATAGTTGCAATTTTGTATGTCTTAAGTAGGCCAAATTAAGGTCACACAAAGGTTTCTACTTCAGTGTTATTCTACTCATGAATGTACCAGTCTGGGAAGAAGCCTCATTGTTTACTTTTAAATTTACGACGGTAGATAAAGATAAGCTCTGTGCAGCTGGTGATAATTACCTATACAATTAGGCACTTATTAATGAAACAAAATATATAATATGTGTGTATTCATTTAATGAGCCTTAGTTAGTCCTTAGCATAAGACAATCAGTAGGACATATATATATTACTTTATATTATATTGTTATATGTTACGAAGACAACATGTATCCAGTATATTGTATATATTTCTCATTAGAAGAGTGTCTGTGAAGATGTGTGTTTTGTAACAATTAATCACATCTTTGGTATGACAGGAGGTACTGATATCTCTGTGAGAAAACAAGCCATTTACGATCCATAAATTAAGTGTGAGAAACATTCAAAAGAGACGCCTAGAGGTCTGTCTCTAATTGCTACAAGTGTCAGAATTAATCCCTATGGCTTTGAATTAAAGCTTCTAAGGTCAAAATGTATATTCAGACTTATATAAGTTAACCCTTTATACTATGATGCAAATAGCTTATACAGCAGTGCCACCTATGTGTCAGTAGGTGACATTACAACAGTAGCAAAAATGCATTCTGGGTAGGGTTATGATTTTATCAATGGTCACGCCCATCCGACAATGATTGGAAAGTTCCCAAACTAGAAAGGTGGGTCTAACTGATAAGTTTGGGATCATAAGCCATAGAGAGAAAGTAAGAGAAGGTAACAGAAAGTAAGAGAAAGTGGGAAAGAAGGAGAAAAAAGGAAGGAGAGGAGAAGTTGAGGTCTATCAAGATGAAAGCCATAATGAGATGCGCTATGATGGACCACCAAACTTTCCTAGGAGCAGAAGTGAGATTCCTACTAGGACTTGGTAAGAGACACAGAAAATTATATTTCATTTTATTAAGACTAATTTAATAGTGTGGGTGAAATTATACCATCTAGATTAGCGAATAAATAAATAATTAAATTAATTGATCATCTCCATATTGAGATGTAGTCTTAGGATATTGTGAGGCTTCATTCTACCTGCAGAAGAATCTAGACTCATAATCTAGCAAAGCATTAAATAATTGCTTATATATATATATATTTATTGATAGAACATTCTTCGCCAAGCTAAGTGATGGATTCCCACAGGAAAGACTTGTTTCAAGTCCTCCCCGTTTAAGATCCTAGATCCCTGTTATTTGTCTTAATAGTCTTACCAAAGTTATATGTGTGAAAATAGTCCAGGATGGGGCGGAAGGATTCAGTTATCTCTTCTAAGTTATATCCTTGAATGGATTTGCCCATTCTGAAGCCATGTGATGTGTAGTTGGTTAGGGGGGGCAGAATGTATATAGCAATCTATAATGATGTCTAGGATTAGACATGCCCATCTTGATATCATGAGGTTTTCTCTGAACAGAAGTAATGTATATAACTTATGTTCATATTTTGATATCCTAACCTAATAATATCTTGGTTATAATGTGACAAGTTATTTCCACTCACATGTATTGTTAAGCTTGTAATGCTTTATATTAACGCTATATATATTAATTTGCATGTATCTTTGTGTTTATTTACTTATATATGTTTATAACCTTGTAACCAATAAATTTGCATATTTTTATAATACCTGTGTATTATTGTATAAAGCAGAACTACATTTTATCATTAACATCATCTCACGTCAAAAAGAACTTATTTATCTGAGGAAATAGTCGGACTCAGATGTGAATTGTATCAATTAGGTTATCTACAATTCACCAGGTCATGATTTTAAGAATGTATGACAAATTTTATAAATTTAATTTTTTTATGGTTAATTATGACCATAATTAATAATTCCTAATTGAATTATTACCCACCGACAATGTCAGCAGAGAATCAGGCTTCACGTCACCCACCACTGGAACAGGCCACTGTCACATATTTAGGCCAAGGCACCCAGGCAGAGGAGAGAGGTCCCGTAACAGAGAATCTGGCTTCATGTCAGCACAGAATCAGTCTTCATGTCACCCACCACTGGAACAGGCCACTGTCAGATATTTTTAGGCCCCGGCACCCAGACAGAGGAGAGGTTCATTCAACTTTGGGTTGCCCCGCAATATAATGGTAAAATGAAAATAAAAATAGTATTGAATGAGGAAGTGCCCTGGAGTAGAATAATATATTGTTAAGGGGAGGTAGTTAATGTCTAATCTGCACAAGGGATGGACAGGTCCTGTGGGATCCATGCCTGGTTCATTTTTATGAACGTCAGCTTGTCCACATTGGCTGTAGACAGGTGGCTGCGTTTGTCTGTAATGACGCCCCCTGCCGTGCTGAATACACGTTCAGACAAAACGCTGGCCGCCGGGCAGGCCAGCACCTCCAAGGCATAAAAGGCTACCTCTGGCCACATGGACAATTTGGAGACCCAGAAGTTGAATGGGGCCGAACCATCAGTCAGTACGTGGAGGGGTGTGCACAGGTACTGTTCCACCATGTTAGTGAAATGTTGCCTCCTGCTAACACGTTCCGTATCAGGTGGTGGTGCAGTTAGCTGTGGCGTGGTGACAAAACTTTTCCACATCTCTGCCATGCTAACCCTGCCCTCAGAGGAGCTGGCCGTGACACAGCTGCGTTGGCGACCTCTTACTCCTCCTCTGCCTTCGCCTTGGGCTTCCACTGGTTCCCCTGTGACATTTGGGAATGCTCTCAGTAGCGCGTCTACCAACGTGCGCTTGTACTCGCGCATCTTCCTATCACGCTCCAGTGTAGGAAGTAAGGTGGGCACATTGTCTTTGTACCGGGGATCTAGCAGGGTGGCAACACGTTAAAATGTGGGCAACTCTGCTGTCGTTGCGCAGGCACTGCAGCATGTAGTCGCTCATGTGTGCCAGGCTGCCCAGAGGTAAGGACAAGCTGTCCTCTGTGGGAGGCGTATCGTCATCGTCCTGTGTTTCCCCCCAGCCACGCACCAGTGATGGGCCCGAGCTGCGTTGGGTGCCAGCCCGCTGTGAACCTGCTTCATCCTCATCCTTCTCCACCTCCACCTCCTCCTCATCCTCGTCCTCCTCATCCTCCAGTAGTGGGCCCTGGCTGGCCACATTTGTACCTGGCCTCTGGTGTTGCAAAAAACCTCCCTCTGAGTCACTTTGAAGAGACTGGCCTGAAAGTGCTAAAAATGACCCCTCTTCCTCCTCTTCCTCCTGGGCCACCTCCTCTTCCATCATCGCCCTAAGTGTTTTCTCAAGGAGACATAGAAGTGGTATTGTAACGCTGATAACGGCGTCATCGCCACTGGCCATGTTGGTGGAGTACTCGAAACAGCGCAACAGGGCACACAGGTCTCGCATGGAGGCCCAGTCATTGGTGGTGAAGTGGTGCTGTTCCGCAGTGCGACTGACCCGTGCGTGCTGCAGCTGAAACTCCACTATGGCCTGCTGCTGCTCGCACAGTCTGTCCAGCATGTGCAAGGTGGAGTTCCACCTGGTGGGCACGTCGCATATGAGGCGGTGAGCGGGAAGGACAAAGTTACGCTGTAGCGCAGACAGGCGAGCAGCGGCAGGGTGTGAACACCGGAAGCGCGAACAGACGGCCTGCACTTTATGCAGCAGCTCTGACATGTCGGGGTAGTTGTGAATGAACTTCTGCACCACCAAATTCAGCACATGCGCCAGGCAAGGGATGTGCGTCAAACCGGCTAGTCCCAGAGCTGCAACGAGATTTCGCCCATTATCGCACACCACCAGGCCAGGCTTGAGGCTCACCGGCAGCAACCACTCGGCGGTCTGTTGTTCTATACCCCACCACAACTCCTGTGCGGTGTGGGGCCTGTCCCCCAAACATATGAGTTTCAGAACGGCCTGCTGACGTTTACCCCGGGCTGTGCTGAAGTTGGTGGTGAAGGTGTGTGGCTGACTGGATGAGCAGGTGGAAGAAGAGGGGGAGGAGACAGGAGGCAAAGAATGTTGCCCTGTGGTCCTTGGCGGCGGAAGGACGTGCGCCAAACAGCTCTCCGCCTGGGGCCCAGCCGCCACTACATTTACCCAGTGTGCAGTTAGGGAGATATAGCGTCCCTGGTCGTGCTTACTGGTCCACGTATCTGTGGTTAGGTGGACCTTGCCACAGATGGCGTTGCGCAGTGCACACTTGATTTTATCGGATACTTGGTTGTGCAGGGAAGGCACGGCTCTCTTGGAGAAGTAGTGGCGGCTGGGAACAACATACTGTGGGACAGCAAGCGACATGAGCTGTTTGAAGCTGTCTGTGTCCACCAGCCTAAATGACAGCATTTCATAGGCCAGTAGTTTAGAAATGCTGGCATTCAGGGCCAGGGATCGAGGGTGGCTAGGTGGGAATTTACGCTTTCTCTCAAATGTTTGTGAGATGGAGAGCTGAACGCTGCCGTGTGACATGGTTGAGATGCTTGGTGACGCAGGTGGTGGTATTGGTGGTACATCCCATGTTTGCTGGGCGGCAGGTGCCAACGTTCCTCCAGAGACGGAGGAAGAGGCCGAGGCTGCAGCAGCAGAAGAGGCCGAGGCGGCAGCAGCAGAAGAGGTAGCAGGGGGAGCCTGAATGACTTCCTTGTTTTTAAGGTGTTTACTCCACTGCAGTTCATGCTTTGCATGCAGGTGCCTGGTCATGCAGGTTGTGCTAAGGTTCAGAACGTTAATGCCTCGCTTCAGGCTCTGATGGCACAGCGTGCAAACTACTCGGGTCTTGTCGTCAGCACATTGTTTGAAGAAGTGCCATGCCAGGGAACTCCTTGAAGCTGCCTTTGGGGTGCTCGGTCCCAGATGGCGGCGGTCAGTAGCAGGCGGAGTCTCTTGGCGGCGGGTGTTTTGATTTTGCCCACTGCTCCCTCTTTGTCTTTTGCTACGCTGTTGGCTCGGTCTCACCACTGCCTCTTCCTCCGAACTGTGAAAGTCAGTGGCACGACCTTCATTCCATGTGGGGTCTAGGACCTCATCGTCCCCTTCATCGTCTTCATCCCTGACCTCCTGTTCAGTCTGCACACTGCAGAAAGACGCAGCAGTTGGAACCTGTGTTTCGTCATCATCAGAGACGTGCTGAGGTGGTATTCCCATGTCCTCATCATCAGGAAACATAAGTGGTTGTGCGTTAGTGCATTCTATGTCTTCCACCGCTGGGGAAGATCTAGGTGGATGCCCTTGGGAAACCCTGGCAGCAGAGTCTTCAAACAGCATAAGAGACTGCTGCATAACTTGAGGCTCAGACAGTTTCCCTGATATGCATGGGGGTGATGTGACAGACTGATGGGCTTGGTTTTCATGCGCCATCTGTGCGCTTTCTGCAGAAGACTGGGTGGGGGATAATGTGAACGTGCTGGATCCACTGTCGGCCACCCAATTGACTAATGCCTGTACCTGCTCAGGCCTTACCATCCTTAGAACGGCATTGGGCCCCACCAAATATCCCTGTAAATTCTGGCGGCTACTGGGACCTGAGGTAGTTGGTACACTAGGACGTGTGGCTGTGGCAGAACGGCCACGTCCTCTCCCAGCACCAGAGGGTCCACTAACACCACCACGACCATGTCCGCGTCCCTTACTAGATGTTTTCCTCATTGTTACTGTTCACCACAATAAGAAAAATATTATTTGGCCCAATGTATTGAATTCAAATTCAGGCCTTTTTTTACAGACACCTAACACTATCTGGCTATCTATTTAGGTACCATATTACACTAATACAGGCACAGCAGTAACCACAGATTTAGCTGAATATAAATTTGAGGCCTATTATTTAGGCGCTGGGTGACAGGTATACGTTTACGGACAGAATTAGACTTGGATCTGCACAGTAGCGTGTGTGTGAAGTTATTGAGAATTACCCTATCAGCACCTTGAATCTAATATACCCTTTTAGGGATAGATTTAAAGTAGGCCTGATACAGCAGAAACCACTAATTTAGAGAATTGCAAATTTGGGAATTGTTTTTCAACCCAGAACAAAAACTGTGCTTTAATGGTCACTAAAAATAACTTGACCAGCTAAAACAGTACAGATTTGGATGAATATAAATGTGAGGCCTATTTTTTAGGCGCTGGGTGACAGGCTCAACTTGCCCCTGATGTAGTATATGGCCAAAAAATCACCACACTATTGATGGTTAAATGCACTTGATGAAAGCTTGACCCTGATGTAGGATATAGCAAAAAATAACCACACTATTGATGGTTAAATGGACTTGGTGATAGCTTGTGCTGGCGCACCACAAGCCACAAAATGGCCGCCGATCACACCAGAAAAAAGTGACTGAAAAACGCTCTGGGCAGCCTAAAAACAGTGAGCAATTGAATAGCAGCAGTTCAATGATCCACAGCTGTAGATGGATCACTGAATGAAGTCTTTTGGAGGAGTTAATCTGCCTAATCTCGCCCTAACGTCGCAGCTGCAACCTCTCCCTATACTGATCATAGCAGAGTGACGTGCAGCGCTACGTGACTCCAGCTTATATAGAGGCTGGGTCACATGGTGCACTGGCCAATCACAGCCATGCCATTAGTAGGCAAGGCTGTGATGGCCTCTTGGGGCAAGTAGTATGACGCTTGTTGATTGGCTGCTTTGCAGCCTTTCAAAAGCGCCAAGAAAGCGCCGAACACCGAACCCGAACCCGGACTTTTACGAAAATGTTCGGGTCCGTGTCACGGACACCCCAAAATTCGGTACGAACCCGAACTATACAGTTCGGGTTCGCTCATCCCTAGTTTCAACGTCATCCGAGGGGGACATCTTAGGGATCGCCGCACGGACAGATTTCCGGGCATCGTAGATGTTCTGGAACGCCCTGGCCGCTTGCAACACCCATACATGTTGTAATAGCAGCTGGTCAGTTTCCTGCTGCTGCTTGTTATCCTCCCGCTGCTGCAAGTTAGCTTCCACGAGGGCTTTCACGACCGCTTCCTTTTTATCTGGGGACACGGGTCGTAACGTTGCTGGCTTAAAATGGGACATGCACTTTGTTCCCGGAAAAAACAACTTTTGGACCTACAGGCCTGCCTCACTGCATTTGCCCGCATCCAACAAAAATTGTGGGGTTTTGCTCTGGTAGACAGGCTACTGGACGCAGTATAGAGGCAATGACAAAGTCTTTAACTCAAACAGTTCAGTATTTATTCACACATAAGGAAAAATAAAAATGACCATTCACAGTCTTGGTGTTTGTTCTCACCATGCAATGTCCATAGAACAAAATCTTCACCTGGTTAGCAGTTTTCCACCGGCAGTCCACAGGGGGCCTGTTTCCCGGCATGCGGCTCTCAGCCCTTTAGCATGGCACAAATTCACAGGTCCCAAAACACAGAGACTCACAGCTTCTCTGTCAGATGGAGGATCATCCACACCCTGCTGAGACTGCTGGCTGGGTTTTATATAGGCCAAAAAAGTCCCGGCCTGGAGCGTGTGGAGAAGCCACCCACCCTGCACTTTGGCTACTCCTAGTAAGAGCCGGACCGGATCGGCTTTACAGCCATACTAACATCAAACAGTGTCAGTCAGCACTAGCTGCTGCTGACACCTAAAACTACCGGATCTTACCTCACCGAGGCCAGGAGTCTCGGTGACACATACCTTCCATCAATGACGGCCCCTTGCGCTTTCCTACAGAACATGTGATTTTTTGATCATTCATTAAAACACTTTATGGGGCAAGGTGACCAAAAAATTGGTTGTTTTTGCACAGTTTTTATATATTTATTTTTACCGAGTTCACCTGAGGGGTTAGGTCATGTGACTTTTTATAGAACAGATCATTACGGACGCGGCGATACCTAATATGTATACTTTTTCTTATTTATTTAAGTTTTACACAATAATAGCATTTTTGAAACCAAAAAAATTATGTTTTAGTGTCTCCATAGTCTGAGAGCCATATTTGTTTTAATTTTTGACCGATTGTCCCATTTTATGCAGGATAAGGTGACAGTTTGATTGGTACTATTTTGGGAGGCATACGCCTTTTTGATCGCTTGGTGTTGCACTTTATGTGATGTTAGGTGACAAAAAATGGCTTTTTTGGCACAGTTAATTATTAAATTTTTTTACGGTGTTCACCCGAGGGGTTAGGTCATGTGATATTTTTATAGAGCTGGTTGTTACGGACGCGGCGATACCTAATATGTATTTTTTTTATTTATTTCACTTTAACACAATAACACAATAATAGCATTTTTGAAACAAAAAAATTATGTTTTAATGTGTCCATGTTCTGAGAGCTATAGTTTTTATATTTTTTTGAGAGGTTTTCTTATGTAGGGACTCATTGTTTGCGGGATGAGGTGATGGTTTTATTGGTACCATTTTTGGGGGCATACGCCCTTTTTATCACTTGCTGTTGCACTTTTTGTGATGTAAGGTGACAAAAATGGATTTTTTTGACACAGTTTATAATTTTTTTTTATGTTGTTAATTGGACTGGGTGGATCATGTGATATATTTATAGAGCTGACCGTCACAGATTTGGAAATACCAAATATGTCTATTTCTACTTGGGGGATTTTTTTTTTTACATGTGAAACTTTTTTTTTATTTTTTTTTTCTAATTTTTTTTTACACTTTGCGTCCCCCATAAGATCAAACAAGACCTCTGGGGGACATTTAACTTCACTTTTTTTTTTTCACTTTTGATTTCTCCTTTAACTGGGGCTGACATAGTAGCCCCAGTTACAGGGGAAATACACCCCCCAGAGAGGCTGTACAGCGCAATACAGCGCTGTACAGCCTCAGTGCAGGGCTGATCAAGGTCTATAGAAGATCCAACAGCTCCTGCACTCTCCCGGCCCCGGCGGACACATAACGCACATAGCGCTTCCTGATCTGTACACACAGCGCTCGGTGAGCGCTGTGTATGCAGCGATCTAGAAGGCAGGGACACCTGGGAACTGTCCCTGCCTTCTCTCTGGGTTGCCCTGCTGTCACTGACAGTGGGCAACCCGCTCTGCAGCTGCACGATTAGCGTGCAGCTGCCATCTCTGAATGGATGTTTTTGAGATAGAGATCCACCTCCTGGACGTTTATACTCAACGGGCAGACAGGAGGTGGTTAAAACAAATAAAAATCTTTTAAAAAATAAAAAAAGAGATTTGCATCACTATTTCCTGACTTTTTCTATAACTTTTTTAAATTTCCATCCGCGGAGCTGTAGTTTTTATTGCTACCACTTTTGCGGTACATGCGACTTTTTGTACACTGTTATTCAATATTTTAGGGGGACAAAGTGACTAAAATATTGTATTTTTTTTGGGCCTTTTTTATTTTGACACGGAAATATCAGTTATTGTGATATAAGGACATTGAGTCCCAGAGGAGCCAGTGCAGAGGATGGGAGTGGTAGTGGCCCTGATGAGATGTTATGCCATGGTGTGCTCCCTAAGGCTGTTGCTCCCCGGGGATCAGTGCCATGGAAGTGTACATAGTTGCAAGAATTAAATCAGAAGTGAGCATATAACACTCTATTTTTACTTAGTGCAGAATAAAACGTGTGGCACATCCAGCAGTATAATCTACAAAGTGTAGTTTCTGGCACCAGATGAGGCGGTGTGGTGGCTGGTTGGATGGCTATTTAATAGCACTAGCAGGCACTTGTGGATATAGTTCTCCACTGTGTTACAGGCCCAATGTTTGTCTGGCCTAGTGGTGGTTGCTCTAGGTGATGGGTGTCTAAGCCGTAGTCCCTCACCTTGCAGCAGGGTTTGAAAAGCTGTATTTCGCTAATCACTCTACTGTCTTGTACAGATGCTTTCTGGAAGCAGTATTCTTGAGTTTTGCTGATCTCACTGGAGTTTTGGTCTCAAAGAAGAATAATTTATTGTTCCCAGGAGTAGGAGCTTTCTCATGTGCCTCATCTCACTATGACTAATCCTATATAGGGGAAACTCCCTCTCCTGGCAGGAAACAGGACCATTCTATTCCTAGCAAGAGGGGAGAAACAGGCTGGTTATCCTCGCTCCTGCCAACTACTGCAAACCATTACCTCCTCTGCTGGAACACACGGCCTAAACTTTTTAAAAATGCATAACGTTACAATGCATACCTATGTACAACTGCAGATACTCTCAGGTCTGGGGTACTGCATAAACAGAGCCTGGAGAAATCCCAGAAGAAGGAGTCAGATCCTGGACAAATCCCAGAAGAAGGAGTCAGATCCTGGACAAATCCC